>NW_006412478.1:1859-8213 GCF_000296735.1 Chrysochloris asiatica | reverse complement strand
CTGTTAGGGCTTTAGGGCTAGGACTAGTGCTAGGGCTGATAGGGCTTTAGAGATAGGGCTAGGGCAGTTAGATCTTTAGGGCTAGGGCTACAGCTGTTAGGGCTTTAGGGATAGGCCTAAGGCAAGCCTGTTAAGGCTTTAGGGCTAGGGCTAGTGCTAGGGCTTTTAGGGCTTTCGGGTTAGGGCTAGGTCTAGGTCTGATAGGACTTTAGGGCTTGGGTTAGGGTTAGTGCTTATAGGGCTTTGGGGCTAGGGCTAGGGGTAGAGCTATTAGGGCTTCAGGGCTATGTCTATGTCTAGGGCTAGGGCTATTAGGGCTTTAGGGATAGGGCTGTTAGGGCTTTAGGGCTAGGCTTATGGCTGTTAGGGCTTTAGGGATAGGGATAGGGATAGGGCTAGGGCTGATAGGCCTTTAGGGCTAGGGCTAGAGCTGTTAGGGCTTTATGGCTAGGGCTAGGTCTGTTAGGGCTTTAGGGCTAGGGATAGGTCTGTTAGGGCATTAGGGCTATGGCTATGGCTAAGGCTTTAGGTCTAGTACTAGGGCATTAGCGCAAGTGCTTTAGGGCTACGATTAGGGCTGTTAGGCCATTAGAGGTAGGGCTAAGGCTGTCAGGGCTTCAGTGCTAGGGCTAAGGCTCTTAGAGTTTTAAAGTTAGTCTTATGGCTAAGGCTGTTAGGGTTTTGGGCTAGGGTTAGGGCTGATAGGGCTTTAGGTCTAGGGCTAGGGTTGTTAGGGCTTTAGGGCTAGTGCTAGGTCTAGGACAGTTAGGGCTTTAGGTCTAGGTCTAGGGCTGTTAGGGCTTTAGGGCTAGGGCTAGAGCTGATAGGGCTTTAGGGCTTGGGCTAGGACTAGGGCTGTTAGGCTTTAGGGTATTAAGGCTTAAGGTCTTGACTTAGGGCTGTCAGGGCTTTAGGGCTTTAGGGCTAGGGCTGGGTCTGATATGCCTTAGGTCTATTGCTAGGGCTAGGGATGTTGGGGCTTTACGGCTATGTCTAGGGATGTTAGGCCTTTAGGTCTAGTCTTAGGCCTTTTAGGGTTTTAGGGCTACTTCTAGGGCTAAGGCTGATAGGGCTTTAGGGCTAGGGTTAGGGCTAGAGCGGTTCGGGCTTTAGGGCTAGGGCTTTGGCTATGGCTGTTAGTGCTTTAAGGCTAAGGCTAGGGCTCGGCCTTTTAGGGCTTTATTGCTAATGCTAGGTCTATGGCCGGTAGTGCTATAGGTCTAGGGCTAGGGCTACAGCTTTTAGGGCTTTAGGGCTAGGGCTTGGTCTAGGCTTTAGGGCTAGGGCTGTTAGGGCTGTAGGGCTAGGGTTAGGGCTGTTAGTATTTTTGGGGGAGGTCTAGGGCTAGGTCTGTTATGCCTTTAGGGCTAGGTCTAGGGCTGTTAGGGCTTTAGGACTAGGTCTGATAGGGCTTAGGTCTAGGCCTAGGGATGTTAGGGCTTTAGATCGAGGGCTAGGGCTGATAGAGCTTTAGGTCTAGGGCTAGGACTAGGGCTGTTAGGGATTTAGGATTAGGGCTTCTAGGGCTTTAGGGCTAGGCTTAGGGCTGTTAGGGCTTTAGGGCTAGGGCTAGGGCTAAGGCTGATAGGGCTTTAGGGCTAGGTCTAGGGCTGTTATGGCTTCAGGGCTAGGGGTAGAGCTAGTGCTTTTAGGGCTTTTGGGACAGTGCTAGGGCTAGGGCTTTAGGGCTACGTCTAGGGCTAGGGCATTAGTTCAAGCGCTTTATGGCTAAGGCCAGAGATGTTAGGGGTTTAGGGCTAAGGCTTCGGCTAGGGCTGTTAGTGCTTTAGGGCTATGGCTAGGGCTAGTGCGAGGGCTCTTAGGGTTTTAGGGCTAGGTCTAGGGCTGTTAGGGCTTTACGGCTAGGGTTTGGCCTGTTAGGGATTTAGGGCTAGGGCTTTGGCTATGGCTGTTAGGGCTTTAGGGCTAGGGCTATGGCTAGGCCTCTTAGGGCTTTATGGCTAATGCTAGGTCTAGGGCTCTTAGAACTTTAGGGTTAGGGCTAGCGCTACAGTTTTTAGGGCTTTGAGGATAGGGCTAGCCCTAGCCTATTAGGCCTTCAGGGCTAGGGCTAAGGCTAGGGTTGTTATGACTTTAGGGCTAAGGTTAGAGCTAGTGCTTTTAGGGCTATAGGTAAAGGGCTAGGGCTAGGGCTTTAGGTCTAGATCTAGGGCTAGGGCATTAGGTCCAGGGCTTCAGGGCTAGGGCCAGTGCTGTTAGGTCTTTAGGGCTAGGGCTTTAGCTAGGGCTGTTAGTGCTTTAGGGCAAGGGATAGGGCTAGGGCTTTCAAGGCTTTAGGGACAGGGCTAGGGGTAGGGCTTTAGGGCTAGGTCTATGGCTAGTGCATTAGGCCAAGGCATTCAGGGCTAGGGCTTTTAGGGCTTTAGGGCTATGGCTATGGCTAGGGCTGATAGGGCTTTAGGGTTTGGGTTAGGGCTAGGGCTTATAGGGCTTTGGGGCTAGGGCTAGGGCTAGAGCTATTAGGGCTTCAGGGCTATGGCTATGGCTAGGGCTAGGGCTGTTAGGGCTTTAGTGCTAGGGCTGTTAGGGCTTTAGGTCTAGGCTTAGGGCTGTTAGGGCTTTAGGGATAGGGCTAGGGGTATGGCTAGGGCTGATCGGCCTTTAGGGCTAGGGCTAGGGCTGTTAGGGCTTTAGGGCTAGGGCTAGCGCTAGGGCTTTAGGGCTAGGGCTAGGACTAGGGCATTAGCCCAAGTGTTTTAGAGCTAGAATTTGGGCTGTTAGGCCATTAGAGCTAGGGCTAGGGCTAGGCTTGTTAGGTCTTTATGGCTAATGCTAGGTCTAGGGCTGTTAGTGCTTTAGGGCTAGGGCTAGGGCTACAGCTGTTAGGGTTAGGGCAAGGGATAGGGCTAGGTCTGTTAGGGCTTTAGGGCTTGAGCTAGGGCTGTTAGGGCTTTAGGACAAGCGATAGGGCTAGGTCTGTTAGGGCTTTAGGGCTAGTGCTAGGGCTGTTAGGACTTTAGCGGTAGGGATAGGGATAGGCCTTTCTGCTCTTTAGGGACAAGGCTAGGGGTAGGGCTTTAGGGCTACGTCTAGGGCTAGATTATAAGAGCAAGGTATTCAGGGCTAGGGCAAGGGCTCTTAGGGCTTTAGGGGTAGGGCTAGGTCTAGGGCTGATAGGGATTAGGGATAGGTCTAGGGCTGTTAGGGCTTCAGGGATAGGACTAGGGCTGATAGGGCTTTAGGGCTAAGGCTAGGGTTGTTAGGGCTTTAGGGCTAGTGCTAGAGCTAGGGCTGTTAGGCCTTTAGAGTTAGTTCTAGGGCTGTTAGTGCTATAGGGCTAGTGCTAGGGCTCATAGGGCTGATAGGGCTTTAGGGCTAGGGCTAGGGCTAGGGCTGTTAGTGCTTTAGGGCTAGAGCTTGGGATGATAGGGATTTAGGGCTAAGGCTAGATCTATAAGGCTTTAGTGCTAGTTTTTGAGGGGCTAGGGTTAGGTCTATTAGTGCTTTAGGTCTAGGGCTAGGGCTACAGCTGTTAGGATTTTAAGGATAGTGCTAGGGCTAGGGCTGTTTGGGCTTTAGGCATAGGGATATTGCTGTTCGGTCTTTAGGGCTAGGGCTAGGGCTACAGCTGTTAGGGCTTTAGGGATAGGGCTAGGGCCAGCCTGATGCGTCTAAAAGCCTAGGGCTATTGCTAGGGCTGTTAGGGTTATAGGGCTAGGCCTAAGGATAGGGCTAGGCTTAGGACTGCTAGGACTTTAGGACTAGGGCTGTTAGGGCTTTAGGGCTAGGCTTAGGGCTGTTAGGGCTTTAAGGCTAGGGCTAGGGCTATGTGTAGGGCTGATAGGGATTTAGGGATAGGGCTAAAGCTCTTAGGGATTTACGGCTAGGGCTAGGGCTGTTAGGGCTTTAGGGCTAGCATTGGGCTGTTAGGGCTTTAGGGCTAGGGCTAGGGCTAGGGCTAGGTCTTGAGGTCTAGGTCTCGGGCTAGGGCATTAGCGCAGGGGCTTTAGGGCAAGGATTAGGGCTGTTATGCCATTATGTCTAGGGCTAGAGCTGTAAGGGCTTTAGTGCTAGGATTAGTGCTCTTAGGGCTTTAAGGTTAGGGCTAGAGCTAAGGCTAGGGCTGTTAGGGCTTTAGGTCTAGGGCTAGAGCTGTTAGGGCTTTATGGCTAGTGCTAGGGCTACGGCTGTTAGGGCTTTAGGGCTAGGTCTATGGTTGTTAGGGCTTTAGGGCTAGGGCTAGGGCTGATAGGACTTTAGGGTTTGGTCTAGGACTAGGGCTATTAGGGCTTTAGGGCTATTAGGGCTTAATGGCTAGGCTTATGGCTGCTAGGGCTTTATGGCTTTAGGGCTAGGGCTAGGGCTTTTAGGGCTTTAGGTGTAAGTCTAGGGCTAGGACTGTTAGGGCTTTAGGGCTAGGGCTAGAGCTGTTAGGGCTTTAGGGCTAGGGCTGTCAGGGCTTTAGTGCTAGGGCTAGGACTCTTAGGGCTTTAAGGTTAGGGCTAGGGCTAGGGCTGTTTGGGCTTTAGGGATAGATCTAAGGCTGTTAGGCCTTTAGTGCAAGGACTAGGGCTAAGGAATTAGGGCTAGTGCTTAAGGGATAGGGCTAGGTCTGTTAGTGCTTTAGGGCTAGTTCTAGGGCTACAGCTGTTAGGGCTTTAGGGATAGGGCTAGGGTCAGCCTGTTAGGGCTTTAGGGCTAGGGCTAGTGCTAGGGTTGTTAGGGCTTTAGGGATACGGCTAGGTCTGTTAGGTCTTTAGTGTTAGGGCTACGGCTACAGCTGTTAGGGCTTTATGGAAAGGGCTAAGGCCAGCCTGTTAAGGCTTTAGGGATAGGGCTAGGGATAGGTCTTTTAGGGCTTTAGGGCTAGGGCCAGGGCTAGGGCTGATAGGGCTTTAGGGCTTGGGCTAGGGCTAGTGCCTATATGGCTTTAGGGGTAGGGCTTTGGCCATGGCTGTTACTGCATTAAAGCTTAGGCTAGGGCTAGGCCTGTTAGGGCTTTATGGCTAATGCTAGGTCTATGGCTCTTAGTGCTTTAAGGCTAGGGCCAGGGCTACAGCTTTTAGGGTTAGGTCAAGGAATAGGGCTAGGTCTGTTAGGGTTTTACGGCTAGGGCTTGAGCTAGGGCTGTTAGGGCTTTAGGACAAGCGATAGGGCTAGGTCGGTTAGGGCTTTAGGACTAGGGCTAGGGCTGTTAGGGCTTTAGGGCTAGGGATAGGGATAGCGCTTTAGGGCTAGGTCTAGGACAAGGGCATTAGCGCAAGTGCTTTGGGGCTAGGTTTAGGGCTGATAGGCCATTAGAACCAGGCCTAGGGCTGTCAGGGCTTTAGTGCTAGGGCTAAGGCTCTTAGGGTTTTAAAATTAGGGCTATGCTAAGGTTGTTAGGGTTTTAGGGTAGGGCTAGGTCTGATAGGTCTTTAGGTCTTGGGCTAGGGTTGTTAAGGCTTTAGGGCTAGTGCTAGGTCTAGGACAGTTAGGGCTTTAGGGCTAGGTCTAGGGCTGTTAGGGCTTTAGGGCTAGGGCTGTCAGAGCTTTAGTGCTAGGGCTAAGGATCTTAGGGTTTTAAAGTTAGGGCTATGGCTATGGCTGTTAGGGTTTAGGGCTAGGGCTAGGGCTGATAGGGCTTTAGGTCTAGGGCTAGGGTTATTAGGGCTTTAGGGCTAATGCTAGGTCTAGGACAGTTAGGCCTTTAGGGCTAGGTCTAGTGCTGTTAGGGCTTTAGGGCTAGGGCTAGAGCTGATAGGGCTTTAGGGCTCAAGCTAGGACTACGGCTGTTAGGGCTTTAGGGTATTAAGGCTTAAGGCCTTGACTTAGGGCTGTTAGGGCTTTAGGGCTCGTGCTAATGCTAGGGCTGTTAGGGCTCTAAAGCCAGGGCTAGGGCTGTTAGGGCTCTAGGGCTAGGGCTAGGGCTAGGGCTGTTAGTGTTTTGGGGTAAGTCTAGGGCTAGGTCTGTTAGGGCTTTAGGGCTAGGGCTAGGTCTGATATGCCTTAGTTCTAGTGCTAGGGCTAGGGATGTTAGGGCTTTAGGGCTATGTCTAGGGATGTTAGGGCTTTAGGGCTAGGCTTCGGCCTGTTAGGGCTTTACGGCTAGGGTTAGGGCTAGGGCTTATAGGCCTTAAGCCTTGGTTTAGGGCCAGAGCGGTTAGGGCTTTAGGGCTAGGGCTTTGGCTATAGCTGTTAGTGCTTTAAGACTAGGGCTAGGGCTAGGCCTAGTTAATGTTAATGTTCAACCATTTCAAGAGATACCATATGAACAAGAGCCAATGATACTCAAAGAGGAAGTCCAAAGTGCATTGAAAGAAGTGGTAAAGAACAGGCACCAGGAATTGATGGAATAAAAATTGAAATCGTTCAGGAAAGTGAGGCAGCACAGGAGGCACTCACTCATCTCTG
>NW_006412478.1:0-424 GCF_000296735.1 Chrysochloris asiatica | reverse complement strand
TATGAGTCGGTTCCAACTCGATGGCACCTGACAACAACAAACAACAAGGGCTAGGCCTTTTAGGACTTTATGGCTAATACTAGTTCTAGGGATGGTAGTGTTTTAGGGCTAGAGCTAGGGCTACAGCTGTTAGGGCTTTAGGGCTAGGGCTTGGGCTAGGTCTGATAGGGCTTTAGGGCTAGGGCTAAGGCTACGGCTGTTAGGGTTGTAGGGCTAGGGCTACGGCTGTTAGTATTTTTGGGGTAGGTCTAGGGCTAGGTCTGTTATGCCTTTAGGGCTAGGTCTAGGGCTTTTAGGGCTTTAGGACTAGGGCTAGGTCTGATAGGGCTTAGGGCTAGGGCTAGGGATGTTAGGGCTTTAGGTCTAGGGCTCTTAGAGCTTTAGGGCTAGGGCTAGGGCTAGGCCTCTTAGGGCTTTATGGCTA
>NW_006412477.1:3880-8376 GCF_000296735.1 Chrysochloris asiatica | reverse complement strand
GACCTTGATGATGGAAATGATGCTGAAGATCACATGATAGAATTTTCCAAGTCCATGGAATGATGTATTCATAACAAATACCTTTTTAAACAACATGAAATAAGACTATATACACAGAAATCAAGTTGAGTATATTTTTGGGAAGAGATGTTGGAAAAGCTTCACATCATTGTTGCAAACTAAGCCAGGCTGTGGAAACAGACCATAAATTTCTCATATATGCAAGTTAAGTTTGAAGCTAAAGAAAATTTAAACACATCCATAGGAACAAAAATATGCCTTTAAACATATGCCACCTGAATTTAAGTGAATTTAGAGATCATATCAAGAACAGATTTGATGAATTAAACACTAATGACTGAAGATCAGAAAAGATGTGGTTTGACATCAAGACAGCATACAGGAAGAAAGTTAAAAGGTATTAAGATGATAAGAAAGAAGGAAAATTCCAAAATGGGTGTCAGGAGAAAGTCTTGAACTCACTCTCCAGCAAAGAGATGCTACAGGAAATGGAAGAAATGAAGATGCAAAAGAGTTGAACAAAAAATTTCAAAGGGCAGCTAGAGAGGACAAAGTCAATATTATAATTAAATGTGCAAATCCTGCAGTTTTTGAAGAATTCTATGGTCAAATGATGCAGAAAGCATCAGAAGAAGATGTAAGGAATGCACAGAAGAGGCACTGTAATTTTAAAAAGTGGTCAATTTTCAACCATTTCAGGAGTAGCATATCACCAAGAGCCATTGGCACTAAAGGGAGAAGCCCAAGATGCACTGAAGGCATTGACAAATAACAAGACTCCAGGAATTGATGGAATACAAATTGAAATTTTTCAGCAAACTGACACAACACTGGAGGCACTCACTCATGTATGCCATCAAATTTGGAAGACAGCTACCTGTCCAACTGATAAGAAGAAATCAATATTTGTGCCAATTCCAATGAGAGGTGAACCAATGGAATGCAGAAATCATTGGACAGTATCACTGATACCACATGCAAGTCAAATTTTACTAAAGATTATTCAAAAATGACTGAAAGAGTACATTGATATGGAACTACCAGAGGTTCAAGTCTTATTCAACTGAGGACATGAAACAAGGGATATCATTGCTGACATCAAATGGATCTTGGATGAAAGCAGAGAATACTAGTAAGATATTTACCTGTGCTTTATTGACTCCACAAACACTTTCCATTGTGTGGATCATATGTATCACAATGCAAAGAAAGAGAATTCCAGAATATTTAATTTTGCCCCTTAGGAACATGCACAAACTCCAAGAGGATGTTGATAGAATGAATTGAAGGAAAACTGAATGGTTTAAAATCAGTAAATGTTTGGGATGTGTTGGTATTCTCTCGCCATACTTATTCAATCTGTGTCCTGAAAAAAAATCATCCAAAAATCTGGATTAAATTAAGAAGAACTTGGCATCAGAATTGGAGGAATATTCATTAATAACCTGCAATATGCAGATGATAAACCTTGCTTGCTGAAAGCAAAAAATACTTAAACTGCTGATCAAGATCAAAGACTACATTATGGGTTGCATCTCAATGTAAAAAGACAAAACACTGCCTGATCCTGGGCCAACCTCACTACTGCTGCCTCACCACTGGACCCCAATAAACAACATCACGACAAATGGGGAAAAGATTGAAGCTGTCAAGGACGTCATTTTGTTGGATCCACTATCAACATTCGTATTTTGTACATATTATCAGGAAGGACCAGTTCCTTGAGCAGGATACCATGTTTTGTAAAGTAGAGGGTCAGCAAAAAAGAGGGAGACCCCCACTTAGATGGATTGGCACAGTGGTAGCAGTAATGAGGTGAAGCTTAGCAAGGATTCTGAGGCTGCTGCGGTACTGGGCAGTGTTTCCTTCAGTTAGGCATAAGGTTACTATGAATCTGAACCAACTTGATGATGCCTAACTTTAAAAATAGCAAATCATCTCAAGCATTTCTTCATGTATTTTGGTCATCTGATGGTTTTCTTTGGTGAGATGTTTGTCCAGTTTTTTATTAGATTATTTGTATTTTTCTTGTTGAGGTGTTCTATAAATTTTAGAGATTAGGACCTTGTCTTATATATCATTCTCAATTTTTTTTGAGTCTCAATTTCCTTATTGATAATATTTATAATAATAATGATCAGAGGATACTGCCATGGTATGTATTCAATCTGATAGAAAGTGAGAAGTTCTCAGGATAACATCTTATAGTTTTATTTATTTTTTGACTAGTGTTATTATCATTATAAAATCCTGGTGTAGCACTGTAGGATAAGCACTAAATCAAAATGTTGGTTTGAACTGCAACGTCAGAAGATCAAACCTACCAATCCATCCTCAGAACCCCTACTCAGGGTTGCTATGAACCAGAAACAAATCAATAGCAGTGAACAACAACATCAAAAATTATTACTATGAATATTGACAACACTGTGATAAAAAGCTCTGAAGAAGCTACTTCTGTGTGTTTCTTGGGGTGAACATAGCTTATTTGCACAGTGACCGTGAAACCAAAGGAGTACGTGAAAGGGCCACATTCAAGGTAAATAAAGATGAATTTGACAAGACTGTTGAGAGAAAGGTTGAAATAATTGCAGGATTGTGAGTATTGGAAAATCATTCCATTAATTTTGAATATCACTTGCTCACCAGGTAGTTTTAAAGCAAATTATGTTATATCATATTTGATTAGACCCAAACATTTTTTTTTGTCTCAAACATAATGATATGGATAGATAGTAGATATTTTCTCTAAGTCAAGAGTATATTAATTAAATGTATAATAACTTTGATTTTGTTGTTATTAGGTATCCTAGATTCAACTCCAATACATCAGACAGACCAGAACTGACCCACATTTATGAAAGTAAATGGTTACAACTTTCTCCCAGGAGTCGCTAAATGAATTGAATCCACAAATTTTCTTAAAGCAGCCAAGCTGCTGAAGCATTGCATCATTCCTTGACTTTGGTCTGTTTTGTTGTTATTGTTAAGTGCCATGAGTCAGTTCTCACCCCTAGCGACCCTGTATAGGGTTTCTGAGGAGCAGCTGGTGAGCTTGAACCACTGGTCATGTGGTTCAAAGCGACTTTTGTTAACCCACAGTGCCACACCAGGACTCCTAACTTTGATCTACCCCTCTAAATTTTTATTGCTTTGGTCTGAAGGATTTTAGTGAAGATTGATAAGAATTTAACCTATCCACTCCATTTCACTGTGCTATAGTTGGTGTTTAGTGCGGTCGAGTCCATTTTGACGCATAGCGATGCTCTATAGAGTTTCCAAAGAACAGCTGGTGAATTTGAACTGCTGAGCTCTCAGTTCAAGCTGACCTTTTGGTCCAGTGTCACCAAAAGTATATTGTGTGCAGATTCACAATAGCTTTATCTAAAGACAAGAAAACATTATCAAATTGATTGTAATGAACATAAATAAAAAATACCTCCAGTTATGAATTTTCTTAACTAGGGAAGGAAACAGAAAAGTTGTATTTGCTTTTGTTTTATCCTAAAAAAATTAATGATTAGTTCAAATCAAAACTCACTGTTGTCTTTCAGAAGGAATTAGTGATTATGCTAACCGTGGTAGCTGGTGTCCTATCTAGAGATGGTCTTATGCAGGTACATTTATTTTCTGGAGCTCTATAAAGCTGTACACTAGATACTCTGCAGATAGAAGCTGAGAATTGTTAGCTGAAAAACTAATCAGGTTTGTTTGTGGCTGACCATGCATTCTGTCTCCTCCCACCATGGAGAGTACTGCATGGCGTGGTAAGGTTTGCTTTCTAGACTCTGTCTTTGAACATAATTGCTTGTTGCAAATTTTTCCTGCTTAATAAGGTGCATGACTTACACCCAGACATACTTATCAAATCGCTGTGGTCTGCCTCCATGACTAGCTAGAGCTTCTCATAAAGATCTGGCAGGAATCCAAATGCACAGGAACACTTTTAATATTTATTCACAATTGGGTGTACTTTGAGATATGTGAGGAGGTTCTGAAACACTAATAGAATCATGATTGAAATAGTATGAGTTTAAAGACAATTTGTAATTTCCCAAACTGCATCTTGTCTTCCCACTCTCCAAAAAATATGATATCAAATGTTTCCTTCAGTGGGATTTGACAGTGTGGTTTTTGAAAATGATCTGCATACTTTAAAAAAATGTCTATGTGAATGCACACATTTTATTTTTTAGGTAATTTTATTTTTAAAAAATTAAATGTTTGATTGGCTTTTAAAAAGTAATTTCGTGTCCACAAAGACAGTGTTGTACATCTTCCTTTGGTGATTAGAATCTGAGGTCTAAAAGTTGGTGCGTCAATGTCTCAGGTGCAACTACTGGTCTTCCCTGTCTGGAGGGAAGCAGAGTGATGAAAATAAAGAACACATGGAAATAATTAGTCCAAAGGACTAATGGTGGTGGTGCTGTGTTGTGGAGTCGGTTCCGACTCATAGTACCCTGCAGAGGGTTTCC
>NW_006412477.1:0-2922 GCF_000296735.1 Chrysochloris asiatica | reverse complement strand
CATTTGAGATCCAAAAGGCAGCATTTACCCAAGAAGAAAGTCCAGAAGCTTTAGCAGAAGAGGATGAATTGAATTGGAAACATAGGGAAACATTGGGATAAGTGACTTTACATTGAGAGGATTCTAAACACCAATATGAAACAAAATGTTGTAAATAAGATGATGAAACAATATGTGTTATCAATTGCTGAATGATAAACTGTTGATCTGCTCTGTCAGCTTTCAACCAATTCAGAGTAAATAGTTTTGTTTGTTAAGTTTTTTGACAAGGCAATTTCATAAGGATAGCCCATTTCTAATGTCTATTCTGTTGAGGAATTGATGTTTCCTGGTTTTGGAAAAAAGGCAATACTTCTTTGAGCTTAGTATATGTGACAATCAAGGAAATTGTGAAGTGCAGTCGCTGTTCTCGATTCCCACATGGTGCTTGGGAAGTTTTACCAAGGGTTATGAGAAGCATACGTTCCTGGGTGATTTTCTCTCATTTAAAACCTATTAAAATTACGGTTATTCAAATGTCATTTTAAAACTCTTTCATTTAAATAGGGCTTGGTACCATAAATAAATTGTTCTGTGCAATGAAGCAACACCTTCAAACCTAATTCATCTTTGCTCTGCTGACTCTGAATCAAGTTGATACACTATATTTTCCTGGCAGAATGTAGATTTGAAATATTCTAATAAATATGTTCTATTTTCATTTTCATACAAGTTTCAAAAATCTATGCACTGAATAATAAGCATCTGAGCATCTATTGTGGGACACAGCACTCTTAGAAAATTTAATCTGGAAGAAATGCATAATTAGGCTGAGTAATCTCCCTGTTAGGAGTGCGGTCTAGATCTCTGGTTCTGTGCACCCTGAACAAAACCGTTATTTTTTTTTAATTTTGCATCTGGGATTCTTGCATAGTAATCACCTATAAACATATGTTTTTCTAAATTCAATGTCAATATGTGGGCCCTGGTAGTGTAGTGGCTTACATGTTGGGCTGCTAACTGAAAGGTAAATGGTTTGAATCTACCAGCCGCTCCTTGGGAGAAAGATGAGGCTTTCTGCTCCTGTAAAGATTACAGCCTCGGAAACACTATTCAGCATTGCTGTGAGTCAGAGCTGACTCAAACATCCACAACCACCATTACCATGTTTACATATACACACACCAAGAGGCTTCACAAAGTACACAGAACAATCTATGATCTTTTCATTTCATTTTTTGCACAAAATGTTTGAATTCCCAGTATGTGTGTGCTTCTATACATATGAGAAAGGATAAATCACCTATATCAGAATCAGAAATTAGACACAGTTCAGTTTGGCTGGAGACTTCCGGTACGGCAGGACAACCAGAAAAGGTAGGGACTTGCTCCGGGGGAAAAAACGAGTGGGATCTCGCAAAAGGAAACATTCATAGACCAGTCCCACAACTTTTGGACTATCATAATCTCTTCTGGACTCACATTTTTGAGAAACCGCGCTAACAAGGATAAAGAAAAGCGTGTGTTTTGGGACTCTTTCCTGTGGGGACCGCGGGGCGCTCCCGCAACAGCAGAGTTTGGAAGGCGGGGCCAGGGCTGGCCCATATAGAAAGTGGTGTCTCCCAGAAGGGCCAGAGGCTATACAACTTCCTCCTACCTCAAGTCTCCCCGCCCTGGCTTGAGACCCCAATAAAAATCGGCCGGGTGCAGCTCACCCACGCCCAGAGTGTGAGGAACTCTGGAGGGTGTAAGAAAGGCTGCAGCAGCTTCTTAACATCACCCATCATCCCCCAACTGTTGATACAGCTAAGCCCCCTACCCCTACTCCTAGCTATCAGTGGGATCTCACAAAGGAGGCATTCATATACCAGTCCCACGGCTTTGGGACTATCATAATCTCTCCTGGGCTCACATTTTTGAGAAAATGCACTAACAAGGATAAAGAAAAGCGAATATTTTGGGACTTTTTCCTGCGGAGACTGCGGGTAACTCCTGTGACTGCAGAGTTTAGAGAGGGGGACCAGGGCCGGCCCGCTTGGACAACTGTGTCTCCCAGAAGGGCCAGAGGCAATATAACTTCTTCCAGCCCCAAGTCTTCCTGCCCTGGCGTGAAATCCCAATAAAAATAAGCTGGTACAGCGCACCCACGCACGTAGAGTTCTTGTTGACTACACATCCCTCCTGGAGGTGGGAACTTAGCCTCCATATGTCCCATAATAAATAGCAATTGTGGCCATATAGCTAAGCTACAACATAATACTCCACCACTTAGACGAGACCCAACAACATTTGCTACGATTTACAGACAGAAAGGGAAGACCATCTCCCGACCACATTAATAACAATAATAATAATAATAAAACAATAACCATGACCAATAAGAAACAATCAACTTTATCAAAGCATGTCCAAAAACAGAAGAAAGAACCTGACACAATTGAACTGGAGACAGACAAAGCCTTCATAGAGGAGGAGGAGCGAATTTTGGATATGCCTGAGAGGGAATTCAGAAGAATGATATGGAAACAAATTCAAATAATTCGAAAAGGGGTCGTGGAAAATAAGGAAGAAGTAAAAAAAAAATTCTCCAGGAACAATCAAATAAGATAGACGCAGCATTGGAAATAATTCAAAACCTGCAAAAAGATGCCCAGGTGATCAACAATAAGATATCAGAAATAGACCATAGCATTAAAGGAGAAAGGAGCAGACTAGAAGAGATGGAAGCCAGAACTAGCAAGCTGGAAGACAGATATCTCAATACTGCCAAGGTAGAAGAACAAGCAGTTAAAAGGATAAAACAATCTGAAGAGAGTCTAAGATTCATGCTGGATAACATGAAGAGGAATAATGTAAGAATTATTGGCATTCCAGAGCACGAACCGACTCGACGGCACTTAACAACAACAACAACAGAGCACGAAGAAACAAAGAAATCCACAG
>NW_006412476.1:0-8383 GCF_000296735.1 Chrysochloris asiatica | reverse complement strand
TCTGAGGCAGCTAGACCCTTGCTTTTCAGTTCACAGTCCTCAGCCCTTACTTCCCTCCTCCATCTACAAAACCGAGCTCTAGTTTTATAGCCCTTGCTTTCTGGTTTTGAGAAACATTTTTTTGACTCTTCATCTCCGCCTTGTACTCTCACCTTGCACAGAAATCACTTTTTTATCCAGCCTTCAATTTATCCATTGGTAAAATTAAAGTATTTGAATACAATAATGACTTTAAAATTGTGTTCCACAGAGTCCTGGGGTTCTACTGAAAGCAAAGGTGTATCCACAGAAAATAGAGCCCAGAGCAATCACCGAAAGTGTACCTCTGTACAAACATCGGACACCCATCTTTTAGATAGCTTTATCATCATACCAGCTCACAAATATGTCAAGCTCATTAATCTCTTACTAGACACATGGTGGCACTACATGAAAATTACAACTCTACCTTCCTTGCTTTCACTGATGAAAATTGGTCTGATTGTGCATGAAGTTATCTCCGCCTGCCCCCCACCCCACCACTCAGTTTCTCCTTTTTCTATACTCAGTGAAGAAAGATCACACAATCTACCTTGATGCATAGAGGCTCTCAAATAAACTGAATAATGTCTCACAGCTGGCGATGGAAACGCGGATGGTTAATAGAAAGTGTTTAGTGGTAATACCCTCCCTACCCCCCCTCCCCCATTCAAGTGGTGTCCAGGGCAGACATAAATATGAGATTAAGTTATTTTCAATAATATTTATAGTTATGATCTACTTAATTAAAAGTAGGTATCTGTGTAAGAAAACATTTCAGGCAGATTTCATTTTATATATTAAACAGCATACCTGCCATACCTTAGATATGTCTCTGGATGAAGGTCAAGGTCCACTCCAAGTCTCCACCTTTGCTTAATTAGAGGGACCTCAATTGTATTTAATATCTTAGGGACCTATTTGAAAGACAAAAATTCTGCTATTCAAAAACAGGTTGAAAACCCTTGGTTTAAATTATCTTAATTTTTCCTCTTTTGTTTACACTTTCATATTCTGTAGTTTTTTGACTTCTACATCCAACCTATGACCTTGTTGTTGTTGTTGTATACGGTCAAGTCAGTTCTGACTCATAGTGACCCTGTATAAGGTTTCTGAGGAGTGGCTGGTGGCTTTGAACCACAAACCTTGAGATTCAACCTGACCTTTTGGCCCAGTGCTTTTCCTAACAGTACCTTACCAGGGCTCCCCTCTGGAGTATTTCCTTGAACTTCAGAAAGACGTCAGTGGTCAAGGCTGCTGATTTTCCTGGCTAGGAAGGCGTCTCTAGTCCAGATGGAGAAGGCAAAGGGACTGGAGAAGGACCTTTCAGGACATGTGTTTTCTACTTAGTGGTTGTTGTTGGTGTACCATGGAATCAATTCGACTCATAGTGACCTTGTATTGGATTTCTGAAGCTGTCAATCTTTACTGGAGCTGAAAGTCTCATCTTTCTCCTGTGGCGTAGCTGGTAGATTCATACTGCTGACCTTGCAGTTGGCAGCTCATCTTATAATCTGCTACGCTACAAGACCTATTTTACCATCCGAGAGGCCCCGGAGTCCTGGGGTGGTGCTGAAAGATGAGCACCGGACTGGTATGTACAAAGTTGGCAGTTCAAACCCCCTAGCCACTCTCAGAAACCCAATACAGGGTCACTATGAGTCAGAACCAATTTGCTGGCATATAACAACAGGAGAGGTCCCGGTGTGGTGCTGTAGGATAAGCCCTGGACAGTTAACCAAATGCAAAGTCAACTGTTCAAGCCCACCAGCTGCTCTCGAAAACACTGTATGGGGTTGCTATAAGTCGGAACTGACTTGATAGCACTTAACAACAACCACGAGAGGCCTTGGTGTAGTGCTGTAAGACAAGCACTGGACTGATGTTCACAAGCCTAGCGGTTCAAACACACTAGCTGCTCTCAGGGTTGCTATGAGTTGGACCTGACTGGATGGTATACAACAACCACGACAACATGAGCGGCCTGTGGCTAAGCTCGCAGCTGCTGACTGGAAGGGTTAGGGGTGTGGGAGCTGGAGGGGGAAGGAGTAAGGAGTTAGGGTTTGGACTATGGCTAGGCCTAAAGCTTTTGCATAATATTTAGACAAGGGTAAGGGTTAGGGTTAGGGGTAAGCATTGGGCTAGGAGTAGGACTTGGTCTAGTTTTAGGGTTACAGTTAGGTTTATTGTTGTTATTATGTTTCTTTAGCATTTGGATAACCTGTTTGTAAAGTATCTGTTAGGCTTCTTGCCCATTTTCTAATTCCATAAAGATGTGTCATCTTGGAAACCTATGGGGGCATTCTACTCCATTCTATAGTGTCTCTATGAGTCAAAATTGACTTGGCAGCAGTGAGCTGGGATGGGAGGTCTAGTTCCTGGGTAGTGCAAACAGTTAATGCTTTCAAGGTAGGAGATTCCAGTCCATCCTGAGGCACCTCAGAAGAAGGATTTGACAATCTACTTCTGAAAAGTCAGTCATTAAAAACCCAGTGGAGCATACAGCTTAGGGCTTCAAACTGGTCCATTCCAGTTCAGTCCTCTGCTGGGAATTTGAAGTGCCACACCAGATGTACTGAACAGGAATCTACAGTTGAACAAGTTCTCAAGGTATTACAGGAACTTTAGTAGTGTAGTGGATTAGAAACTGAGCTGCTGACCAAAAGGTTATCCTAACCAAAAGGGTCGCTATGAGTCAAAGCCGACTCCACAGCATACAATCACCGCCAACCACCAGGCAATACATTGGTAAAATGTAGATTTTGATATATTTGGGATGGAAAATGCAAATTATCAGCTGGGGTTGAACCAGAAGGAACCAGTTAGAAGCCCTGGTTCAGTGGTTCTACTCCGACACACATGAGGTCACCGTGAATCAGAATTGACTTGATGACAACTGGTCTTCTTATTTATTTGTTTTGGTGAGAAACTTATGCGAAACACCTGCAAACTCCCCGTCCAACTCATGGAGGGCAAGTGGGAGCCACTACATGACTGAAGTAAACCTGATTGGTCAGCTTGGCATATCAGACAATCAGGACAGACGCTCCTCAGCCAGCCAGAAAGGTGGCAGGGAAGATAGTAAAATACATTGAATTGAAAACACTGTGGCTGTTTCTTCTGGAGAGTAAGCAACAAGGGGTTGGGGTGATTAGATGGGGGCCTATTTACAGCCAAAGGTATACATGTCCTTTTTGTGGGCAATGTGATGGACACTGGATTTATGGCAAGGGAGAGGTGGGACTCTAAATCACTTTACAGACTTTAAAGCCCTGACTGGAAGCTTCCCAGGTTGGCATATATCACGGGGCAGGAACACCTCCTGTGACAGACCATACATTGTGGCACTCCAGAGGCACTGGAAATATCCAGAGGAGGAGGAAGGGCGCTGCATGGCAAGACTGTATATGCAAAGGAAGGAACCTGGAAATGGGCAGCATTGAGTGAGGATAAAGCTCCCATGGGAGACTCACTTCTTAGCTATCTAAATTGAACCAAAGACCCTCACTATGGGGCAGAAAGTCCTCTGCAGCTAGGCAGAGCTGGATTTGAATCCTAGACCTACCAATTCTAGCTGGACAGCCTTGGACAGCTTAGTTGGCCTCAGCAAGTCTCAGATTTTTTTATAAATGGGAATAAATAATGCCTATGATGTCACTGTTATCCATCCAAAACCTATTTTCCCCTTAGATTTTGTTTAGCTGGAACATACTCAGGGAAGAATGGGGCTGGGGGAGGTGTTTCTTCACTCTCAGTAGATAAACTACAATTGGTTTAATCCAAGAGCATAAACAGAAGAGTTTGGACATCTGCAAACAAAATTTGGATTGATACTCGAAGGAAGGTAAAAGTTTCTTTAAATAAAAATTGTTACTTGTGATGAGACATGGATTCAGCACTACAAGCCTGAGAGGAAACAGCAGAGTATGGAATGGAAACATCCTCATTCCCCAACCAAGAAAAAGTTCAAAAGGCAAACATCAGCTGGAAAATTGATGCTTACAGTTTTCTGGGATTCTCAAGGGCCAGTATTGGAACACTATGAAAAATTAACAGTGCTCATTACGATGAGATACTCACTGGAGAACTGAAACCTAAACTTCAGATTAAACGCAGAGGACTACTATCCAAGAGTGTTGCAATCTTGCATGGCTGTGCACATTCACACACCTCTGCCCACACTGTTGACACTCTTCAAAACTTGGTTTTGAGGTGTTAAACGTCCCTCCTATAGCCCTGATCTTGCTCCATCAGACTTTCACCTGTTTGGTCCCCTGAAAGCAGCACTTCGCGGATGAAGATTTACCTCTGATGAACAAGTGAAGACTGTGGTGCATTTATGACTCAAAGCTCAGCCTAAAACATTTTTAAATAAGGAAATATGAAAGCTTGCTGACAGATGGGCAAAGTGTATTGAAAAGCTAGGTCAAAAAATGATGTACTTGATGTACTTGGCTTTTCTAAAAGTTAATTAAAATAAATTCTATAGCCAAAGAGCAGATAATAATTTTTGATTGACCCTCATGAATTTAGAATGGATTTTGTGGGGAAATGAAAGGTGGCACTAAGCTTCTGTTCCATTGGGCAGGGCCAGGGCCAGAGGCATGGGCATGGGCAGGGGCATGTGGGACAAGGGGAGGAGGGGTGAAAGCCCTGTGAGTGATGAAGGGTCTGGAGTGTGGGACCGGCAGGGCAGAATGAAAGGGGCTGAAGAAGACAGGGGCCTAGGGTGATTTAATAACTGTCTTCAGGACACAGGTGGGTGACTAACTGTAAGGAGGCCACATGCAAGGCCACTTTCCTGACTCTGAACTTGAGTGCTGAGGAAGCAAAGTTGCTTTCACAGGAAACTGGCAACAGCTCATAGCATCCCAGCAAGTACCTGGGCACCTGGATCAAGTTAGCACGAATGTTCCCTTCTCTCTGAAACATCTCTCCTCACCATCCTTTGGTTGACCAACTACATAAAGACATCTCCTTCTCCAAGGAGCCTTCCCTAATCCATGTGGGCCCCATGAGGTCCTCTAGCTGAGCACTCATCATACTAAAGTGAGTTTTTCTCACGTCTGGTTCTCTGATTAGACTACAATCTCCCTGAAAGTAGGGATCCTGTCCTAGTAGTCTCCTAGCCCTGGCATCTGGCATCATGCCTGGCCAGCGTAGGTGTTCCATAAATGTGTAAGGATGAAAGGACGTATTCTAACTGGAGAAAAGAGAGAAGGAAGAGGAGGATGGAAGGGGAGACAGGAAATGAAGAAAGGGGAAGGGAAGGAGGGAAGGACGGCTCCATTTCCTGTTGGAACTGGTGAATCGGGCACAGATGCCTGTTTCTGGGACAGGCAATGATCCTCTGGATCACTGGCATTGCCTCAGTCCCCACCTCCCTAGCACTGGTGATTTGCAGACATTCTGCTGGAATGATGCAGGCAGACAAGGAGCAGAGGCCAAGTCTGTGTGTGTGGGTTGTGTTGTCCAGAAGTAGAAGCAGAGAGAGTTGGGGGTGCAGGAGTTTATGAGGGATCAACACCCATGAAGGAAAGAGGAAAGTGGAATGGGGATGCAGACTCAGCAAAGGCTGGGCCAGCCTGGCGGGGCTCTGGAGAGAGTAATGCTAGTCGGTTTGTCCTGTAAAATGGCTTCGTTCAGTCAACTGTGAGGGCTGCCCTGGGCAGGCCATGACCTGGTAGCCAGGTGGCTCTCTGCAGCTGAGGCTGACCTTGATGTAGATGCTGGTCCCATCCTCTGCACAGATGGACAGTAAGTTATTCCTTGAAGCAGGGTGTTGGCAGCCCATCTTGGTGCCCCCTACAGTTTGAAGTCACAGAAGTTACAATTCATTGAGCACTTACGCCAACCTGTGTAATTATCATCATTTATGGCTGAGGAATCTGAGGCTCAGAGAGGTAAAGCAACTTGCCCAAGGGCACAGAGCTGGGCCAGGGAGTGGGGAGACAAACTGCATCCAGAACTCCCATTTAAAAATGTAGTTTACTATCTTCTCAGCAATGTTTTACACAGCAGTTTAGGTTCCTACTTAACAAGGTCTACACAGATTATTCAGTGACATTGGTTACATTCTTCACAATGTATGAATGAATATTCTCATTATTTCTATTCTGGTTGTTCTATTTCCATTCATCTAGTTTCCCCCTGCCTTCTTGCAGTCTCATCTTTGTTTTAAAGTAACTTTCAACTGTTTAGTCTCATATAGATGCTTTTTAATAAGGGGCATTGTATTCACGGGTCATGCTCTTTGTTTTGTGAGCCAAGCTAAACAATGACCTCAGGGACTAGTTTCAGTTCAAAGTTTAAAGAGTACCTCAGGGCAATAGTTCTAGGGAGTCTTCTAGTCTCAAGGGATCCAGTAAGTTTTGTTGTTTTTTTATATTTGAGTTTGGATCCACATTTTCCTCCCATTTTATCATTATTTGTGACATCCTCTATTGTGGCCCTGACCAGAATGTAATACACCCATTAAAATCTTTTTTTAAATGAATTTTGTTGTTGTTGCTATACACAACAATATAGACACCAGTTCAACAGTTTTCTACATGTAAAATTCAGGGACATTGATGACATTCTTCAAGTTGTGTACCCTTCTTTTCTGAGTAATTTCTTCCCCAGTAACATAATCTCCCTAAGGAGCTCTGGCAGTGTAGTGGTTATGAATTGGGCTGAGAACTGTAAGGTCAGCAGTTCGAAACCACCAGCTGCTCCGAGAGAGAAAGATGAGGCTTTCTGCTCCAGTATAGATTTACAGCCTCGGAAACCCTGTTTAGGGTTGCTAAGGGTCGGAACCGACTCGACAGCACTTAACAACAACAACAACATAATCTCCTACCCCTAAGGTTCCCATCTAATCTTTTGAGTTATTGTTGTCACTTGATCTCATAGAGATAGTTTTTAAAAGAGCATACAAAGGGGCTTCAAAAAGTTCCTGGAAATATTCCATGTTTTTCATGAACTTTTTAAGTCCTTTCATAATGTTTGGTTTTTTTTTTAACTAGTTAAGGAAAACTTTTTTTTTTTAAGAAAAATTCAGGGGATATTTTTGGTGTCAGGTTTAAAGATGATCTCAGAGTGATGGTTTCAGGGGTTTTTCCAGGCTCCATGGCTCCAGAAAGTCTGGATGGAGTCCATGAGTGGCTGGTGAGCTTGAACCACTAACCTCGTGGTTCAAACCAACCTTACAGTCCATCACATTAACCCACCACACCACATAGAACTCTAATTTTTAACCACCAACAACCCCAACTGCTAAGAAGGGGCATAGCCATACAGGAACCAATGGATACTTTCTCACAGTGAGTTTTTAAAATATAAAAATGCTTACAACTATGCAGATACCTAAATCAAGTTTCATTGCACATTTACCAAATGGCCTCCGTGGACTTGTGACTATTACTCTTTGTCCAGGCTGTTGGATCCTCCAGGAGGGATGGAACTACCACAATCATCCAGTTGGTTGGTGGCAAAGCCAGGACTAGAACTGGGCATAGGCCATTTGTTTCCACCCTCCTGAGGGAGTGGTGGTCACAAGGGAGCCCTTTGCTCATTCTGCCTAAATAGCTCTGTGTAGAAGGTTCTCACTGTTCCTAATGGGGAGGAGAGGACTCAGTTGGTCCCTTATCCCCATCACTGTCCTTCATTGATCCCAATGAGGGAAGGGACGGCTTCCTCTCCAAATCCCATTGTATGCCAGAAGTATATTCAGTGAAGAATACATTAGTACAGTTCCAATGACAGCAAGGGGCCATGCTTTTGCAGAAAGTGCTGCTGGAGCAGGGGGGCTGGTGGGAGGAGGGCCAGAAGACTTTCTTTGTCCTGGGCCTCACAAGAGAGAGGAGTGAGGCACTCCGGCTTCAACTCAGCCTTATGCTGAGGAGCATCCAGTTGCTCTGCGGTTGAGGAATCACTAGGGTGGTTCTGCAGGTGTGAGATTCCTGGTAAGTTGGACTGAATTAATTTCTTTGTTGGTTCCTTCATTCTTTCAAAAGATACTGTCTAAGCCAACTGTGTACCAGGCACACTGTTCTAGGCGGTAAGGAAGCAGCTGTGGACAGACTGACAGAGCCCTGGTCTCACGGTCGGTCCCATGGAGCGCAGTGTCTGAGCCCTTCTGCTCCCTCTCAGGCCTGCTGAGAAGCGAGAACTAGCATTGCTGCTGCAGTTATAAAGGACCAGATAGTCAATGTTTCCGGCTCACCGGCCATGAGGTTTCTGCTAGGGTCTCATGAGCGCAGCTGGGAACAAGTGTAAATGATTGCTCATGGCTGTGTTGTAATAAAACTTTAATTACAAAATCAGGTCAGCTGAGGTTTTTCCTCCCTGGGTCTGGTCCCTGCCCTAGTTTTTTCCTTTTGTT
>NW_006412475.1:19250-20542 GCF_000296735.1 Chrysochloris asiatica | reverse complement strand
GGGATGATGCATGGACAGGATGGTAACTAAGGCAATGAAACGATATTGGATAGAATGAATGTAAAACTAACGTTCCCCCATGTAAATTATCACTCAATACACAATAAAACATTTAAATAAAGAAAGAAAGCATATTGGGGGGCAAAAAGAGTAAAAAAAATTTTTTTTTACTCAAATACTACCAGTGTCCTAAGGATCCTAAATTTTATTTTAATGTATTCAAATGATTGTAGGAAATAATCGTCTGAGAGAAAAATACGACAGCAATTTAAATCTTCACTGGGACCCACCACCAGGGCCTCCATATTGTCAACTCCAGAGGGCGCTGTTTACGTTGCAGTCTACGTGATTGATGTCTCCTGGAGTTTGTGGCATTCAATGAAACTGCCAATAAACCAATAGGACGAGGAACAAAGAAGGCGAACACACTGAAAATAGTTACACCCAAACAATATGTATATTATGTTTTAGATTGGCCAAGATTAAAATACTTGCTAATATCCCTTTATTCAATACTGGTAGAATGACTAAGCATGTATGGCAGTTTGTCAAGAGGTATACAATTACAAATGTAATGTTATTGTTAAGTGCAGTAGAATCAGTTCCAACTCATAGTGACCCTTGTTGTTGTTAAGTGCCTTCTAGTTGGTTCCGACCCATAACGAACCTGTATAGGGTTTCCAAGGAGCCGCTGGTAAGCTTGATTTGCAGACCTTGAGGTTCAAACTGACCAAACTGTCCAGCGCATTAGCCCACAGCATCATAATTCAAAACACTTGTAGAAATATACCCTATGAATAGAACTGCATGCTTAGGAAGTAATATCTATATAAGGCAGGAAACTTTAGTGTAGGATACATAGAAGAATTTAGGGGGCTCACGTGGTTGAGGGAAAACGATGTTCTCACGTGGTTGAGGGAAAACGATGTTTTACTTTCACTAAGCTCTAATTTCAATGAATAATTTCCTTTAATTATAAAATTAGACAGAAAAACCATAATAGTCTCAGCGTACAACTTTGACACATCATATAGTTGTTAGACTCCACGGAACATAACAACAACAGCATAGTTGTTGAGGATATTTTGAAATATCTATGCTCATCAATACTTTGAAATTATAGTATTAATTAGATCCACTGCTAGATCTTTTTATATAATTCATTACTAGATAAGCACATGTATTTATGAATAAAAATATTTTGATAGCTATATTTCAATATAATTTGTTATTGTTGTTGTTAGGTGCCATCAAGTCATTATGGACTCATAGCGACCTTATGCACAGCAGAA
>NW_006412475.1:6742-13240 GCF_000296735.1 Chrysochloris asiatica | reverse complement strand
GTCTTTGTCTGGAATCTCATCTGAAACTTGTCCACCATGGGTGACCCTGCTATACCAGGGACATAGCTTTCAGGATCACAGCAATTTACAAGCCACCACAGTATGACAAACTGACAGATGATTGGTGGCCATTTGGTACTACCACCACACATCACTACACACACACATAAACTTTAAATGATAAACATATTGAATGTGAGTCCCACTGGGGCCAAATAGTCTCCTATTCTTTAATATATATCCTTCAGTCTTCATGTTCCCTGCCTTATTTGGCCCTTTTGATTTGTTAGTTTCATTCACTTGCTCATTCATTTAATTCTACAGAAAATCTTGAGCACCTAATTGTTGTTAAGTGCCATCAAGTAGGTTCTGAGTCATTGCGACCCTGAATAGGATTTCCAAGGAGTGATTGGTGAGTTTGATCTGCTGACCTATGGTTCAAACTGATCTGTGGTCCAGTGTATTGTCTCACAGTGCCATGGTGGTGGTTATGTGCCACGGAGTCAGTTCCAGCTTGTAGCGACCCTGTACAGGGTTTCCGAGACTGTAAATCTTTACGGGAGCAGAAAGCCTCATCTTTCTCCTGCGGAACAGCTGACCTCGCGGTTTGCAGCCCAATTCGTAACCACTATGCTCTAGGACCTAATTGCTGCCTGTAAATCAAGTCATAATTCCAGTTTCAAGATGTTTGATGTAGGAGTGTGTGAGTGGTGGCAGGTACGAGCAGCTGACAGAGTAAAAAATTTGCTAGCATATTAGAAAGAGGAGAGAGGACTTTAGAAAGGATCAGCTCTAAGATGACAGGAAGCTTTAAGACAAAGTTTCTTCCAGAACTTGATAACTTGATTGATCGTGAGGTTTTGAAGAGGATATGGGGACAAGAAGAGCATTCCAGAGAGATGGATCATCAAGGGCAAATGCTTGGGAAAATGAAAAACATGGACTGATTCATGAACCACAAAGGGTTTGGCATAGTACTAATATAGACTTTAAGAGCTGCAGACACCCAATATTTCTACCTACTGATGTTTCTAAGCTCTAAACACTGCTTTTGGTAGTCATCTCACTCTAATCTCTTGAAGATATTTTCCTGTTTGGATATATGGAATAAGAAATAGTAAACCAAGCAAAATAATTTCTCACAGAGAAGTGACTAGACTACACAGTTGTGAGAGTTTTATGAAACAAGTCATGTGGATCCCTGAACCCCTCCTAATATAAAGTAATAATCAATAGGTCCTGGTGTGGTGCTGTGAGTAATGCGATGGCCAGCAAGGTCAGTTTGAACCACAAGGTTGATGGTTCAAGCTCATCTGCCACTCCTTGGGAACCCTATGAGTCGGTACCAAATCGACTGCACTTAACAACAACAATCAATCAATAGCTTTAGTAAAATGTTTAGACTGCTTTTTGTTTAAGTTCCTGTGACTAAGAATTGCACTATACAGTGGTGAAAATTTACAATATAATGGTTTTCTGGGAATAAGCACATATTAGCAGATGTTACTGCAACAAATGATGTCCTTTACATGAATAATTTTAACATACAATTTAGTGCTTGTCAACTGGAAATAAAATTATGAAATTATTTCATGTGTAATTTGGTTACCGATGGTTGAGAGGATACAGAAAGGTCCATTCAGGGCATGTTTTTATCACATCAAGACAAATGTTGTTTTCAGACTCAGTGCAAAACATCTTTTCCAATGAAGTGCTTGTCCTTGGCTAATTCTGCAATGCAGATATTGCAGATATTTCCCCCCTTTTTCTTTCTATCTTAAACTGTCACTCCTTTCAGAAAATACCCAATTAATTAAACTCAGTGCAGAAAGCTGTATAACAATTAAGCAAGACTAGAGAAGAATCAGTGCATTTGTATTATGGTTCTGGCAAAGAGTATGGAATGTACCATGGCTGCCAGAAGAACTAGCAAATCTGTCTTGGAAGAAGTTATACCAGAGTGTTCATTAGAAATGAGTATGGGAAGGCTTCTTCTCACGTACTTTGGACTTGTTATCAGGAGGGACCATTCCCTGGAGAAGGATATAACGTTTGGTAAAGTAGAGGGTCAGCAAAAATAGAGGACACCCCCAATGAGACAGATTGACACTGTTGGCTGCAACAATGGACTTAAATATAGGAACAATTGTGAGGATGGCAAAGGACGAGGCAATGTTTCATTCTGTTGATTCGAAGACACCTAACTAAAAAACAACTCATGTTTCTAAGAAGGGTACGTGTGATGTTTGTGAGGTCAGTGAACCAAGTAGAGAGTTGAAAATTGATGAGATTGAAAACTTGTTGCTCCTGCTTCCCCTTCCTTTCCTTTTTTTTCCCCTTTTAAGTGTCTTAGTCCCCTGGGAATAATTTAAGGAGCCCTGAGGATGCAGTTTTTGAAGTACTCAGCTGCTAACTGAAATGTGGGTGGTTCAAATCCACCAGCTGTTCCATGGGAATAAAATGTGAAATTCACTTCTATAAAGATTACAACCTTGGAAACCCTATGGGACAGATCTACTCTGTCCTCTAGGATCACTAGGAGTTGGAATGGACTTGATGGCAGTGAGGTTGTTTGCTTGTCTTGGTTTGGAAATAATTTAAGATGTTCAATGGCTGCCCTTGTCTAGATATCTGGGGCTACTATAACAAAAATACCATAAGTGGATGGCTTTAGAAAACAAAAAATTATTTTCTCACAGTTTAGGAGACTAAAAGTCTTAATTCAGACCTACTCTAAGGTAGGTCCTTGTCTCCTTTGCACATGTATGGTCTCAGTGTTTCTTGGAGATCTCCATGTGTCTTGATATCATCCTTCCCCTGGGTCTAGGAGGTTCTCAGCACAGGGACAATAAGTCTAAAGGATGTCAGCTCTTCTTTCTTGGTAGTAGTGCGGTTCCTCTCCTCTCTGCTTGCTTATCTCTCCTCTTATCTATTCTAAGATAAAAGGTATGACTCAAGCAAGGGTGTGACTTCAGCAAAAGTGGAACTTCAGTAAGGGTGCTACTTAAATCCTGCCTCTTGTAAGGCTATGACTTAAGGCACATCCCACACTGATTATGCCTCATTAACAGATAGAGGTTAGGATTTACAACATACCACAAAATGGAAGATAATTACACCAGATCACAAAGTGGAGGATAGCCACACGATACTGGGAATTACAATCTAGACAAGTTGACACATATTTTGGGGGAACAAAATTCAATCCATGACAATCCTCCTAGAATAAAAACTTCTTTTGTGACATGACCTTCTGTGGCTGTCTGGTGATGCCTATACTCCTTAGAGTAATTTTTTTTAATGCAAAAAATAAAATACATAGACTTGCAATTAAATTATAAAAATAAGCATATGGAAATATATTAATCAAACTGCCTTTTTAAAATTTACTAATGCATTAAACAATAATATACAACTTTAAGTCTAGTAACTACTGTATTTTCAAGTAATGATGAGCATAAAAATATTTTCAAGATATGTACAATAATTGTAATATGATAAGAAATATTATTTCTAGTGGGGAAACACTCACAGGAACAGTAAATGATTGCTATGGTTTGTAGCCTAAGCTCAAGAAAAATTCTAGAAAAAAAATTTTTTTTAAAGAATTTTTCTTCCATCCGTGCCCATGGTGGTGGTGGTTCATGGTTACGAGGTGCCATTAAGTCGGTTCTGACTCATAGCAACCTTGCATAGAGTTTCCGAGGCTGTAAATCTTTATGGGAGCAGAAAGCCTCATTTTTTCTCCTGCAGAACGGCTGGTAGCTTTGAACTGCTGACATTGAGGTTAGCAGCCTGACTTGTAACCACTACGGACTGCCTGAATTCTATCCCTGGATCCAGATTAAGAGGCCTTATTGATGGCAGCCTGGTATCAACACATTGACTCCATTTCCACTGTCTATACAGTAGTCACCTAATCAGTCCCCCCAATCAGAACTTTCATTCCCAATTAGGAGATCTGAGAAGATTCACTGTAAACTCATTCCACGTTCCTTTGTTAATCCTTTCTGCTTTCAGAATTTAAAAAGAAAGCTTTGGTCTAGAGGGATCAAAGAAAAATTAAATAATCATGAGCAGCGTTAGAGTCAAAGGACTCCAGCTTCCTCTCTTCTATGACCTTGGTAAGTCTTTTAAGCTGAATCCTCAGTTTACACAAAATAAAACTGGCACAACCGGGTTGCTATGAGTCGGAACCAACTCAACGGTACTTAACAAAAACAACAAAAAAGTATTGTTTAGTTTCAATGTGACAACTTTTATGAAAATACTTTGTAAATTATAAAGAGCTATACAAATACTCTAATACCAGGAAAAAAAGTTGTGCCAGAATTAGGCCTTCTTTTTTTTTCTCACTATCGTCCAAGACTATGGGCTACAACAGGTCAAAGTCTGTAATAGCACATTAAGGAAGAACTGTCCCAGTCTGGAGTATGAGGAACGTAGAGAATATGCCCTGCACACTGGACTATTTCAGAGCTTCCGTCACTTCTATTTGTGGTTACATAAAACCAACCTGCCTTGCCTGTCCCCCAAATGAAGAAGATGAAAAGTTTCCTAAGTCTGCTTTAATAACCAAAGCATACACATACTCATCTGTCCATTCAACCATTTATCTGTCCATCCACAGACAAATAGTAAAATGGCATTACAGATGACTTTGCATGTGCCAATAAAAAGCCACTGTGCAGATCTTGGGAAATAATGGTTATTCTGGTTTGAAATAAATATTTAAACTTGAAAATATTTGTGGGCATGGTTGGTGAATCGCAGTGCACTTTTCTTATTCTTCTGCCTGTGTCCTGCCAAATTGTTCTAACACCAAGATCATATCTGATTTTATGTGGATGATTATGTTTTGACAATTTTATGTGTTTTTATAGATAAAATGAAATGAGGTCTAAATGAAAGGAGATGGGTCACGTGGAATCTGGAAGCATGGGGTTTCACTATAAGCCTATTCTTCACATATCTTCTATCTTATTATCCAGTAGCTCACATTTACACAATAGTAAAAAACTCTCTGACTGTTTTACGCAACAGTGACAGTGATGAACACCAAGGTGCAGGGTGAGAGTCATGTTGACTGTGATGGTTACAGTTAAATGTCTAATTGGCTGGGCCATGCTTCTCAGTGGTTTAGCAGTTATGTAATGGTATTTTGTGATTTGATGTCATCACCCTCACTTTTCACATAATGCTGATTTTCACATAACTACTTGGTCTTTGGAACCTAACCATGTTGACGTATGAGGAGTGAATGTACTATTTTCCTAGCTTTTGTATATACTTGAACTTATCATTATAAACATATTTAATGCAATGTCCCCCAAGAATGCCACTCTGACTGCACTATGCCTGTTCTAAGTTCTGAGCTCCTACTAAGGAGTGCTGGTATGGTGCTGTGGGTTAATGTGCTGGGCTGCAAAGTCATGTGAATCTCAAGGTCGGTGGTTCAAGCTCACCAACCGCTCCTCGGAAAGCTATACAGTGTCGCTATGAGTCAGAACTGACTCAATGCCACTTAACCACAACAGCAATAACTAAGCTAGTGCTGTCGTCTCTTCCCCCAGCCACCACTGTGATTATCTACCAGGACCTCATTGGTCATAATGAGATGTTCTGCAACATTTACAAGATTCAGGAGATTGAGAATGGGCTGTGCTTGGAGGTGGAGGGCAAGATGGATAGTATAGATGGCTTGCTTGTTGATGGCAATGCTTCAGCTGAAGACCCTGGTGGTGAAAGAACTGGAAGCACAGTAACCAGTGGTGTTGATATTGTCACAAACCATAACTTGCAGGAAATCTGCTTCACAAAAGAAAATGACAAGAAGTACATCAAAGATTACACAGTCAAAGGCTTACTTTGAAGAACAGAGACCAGAAAGAGCAAAAGCTTTTATGGTAGAGGCTGTAGAACCATTCTTGATAACTTAAAAAATTGCCAGTTTTTAATTGGTGAATTCAGAGCGTATGCCTACTCTGCTGGACTACCATGAACGTGGTATGAACCCCATATGGGATTTAAAGGATGGTTTAGAAATTGAGAAATGTTAACTATTTGACAATGATTTGGATCTATCACCTGTCACCCTAACTGGCTACTGTTTTTCATTCATATAACACCAGGACTTAGACAAATGTCATCTTGAGCTCTTCATTTATTATTTACCTTGATTTTTTTTAAGAAAAGAAACTGCAAAACATACTAAATAGGTTGGCTAAAAATAATATGCATTTAAACTCACTTAATGCTTCAGTTGAATATATTTAAGTCAAACTGATCCTGCAGTGTTTCTGAAGCAGATAGAGCCAGGTTGCCAATCACTACAGTGCTATAACACATGAGACTGTCTTCAGATACCTTCTACATTTACACTACATCTAGTCTTCGATTATAAAAACAGGAATTTTTGCCCATTGTTGTTGTTGTCAGGTGCCATCGAGTCAGAACCGACTCATAGCGACCCCATGCACAGCAGAACGAAACAATGTC
>NW_006412475.1:3811-6642 GCF_000296735.1 Chrysochloris asiatica | reverse complement strand
GATTCATTTTAACCCTAAGGATTCTGTTTTATGCATTTAAAAACATGATGAGAAGAAATTTACAGTCTTCACTAGATTGCAAAGAAGTCCATGGCAAAAAATAAGTTTAAAATAGATAATTCATATTTATAATACCAAATTATTAGAAACAATCTAAAGAGGGGTCTAGCTAAATATATTTGCTTTATTGATACCATGAAATACCCTGCAGCAGGCGTGGGGTTGGGGGTTGGGGAACACCATGAGAGATCGTTTTATTTAATAAAATTAAATAATATCCCATATATTCAAATGGGTCAAATAAGGTGCATAATAATTTGTGTCCTATGTGCGCTGTGGGCTAATGTGCTGGATTGCAAAATTGGTTTGAACTGCAAGGTCGATGGTTCAAGCTCACCAGCCGCTCCTTGGAATCCCTATACAGGGTCGCTATGAGTCAGAACTGGGTAGATGGCACCTAACAACAACAACAACATTTATATTAAAAAGGAGGAAAAATTTATATGTGCTCAGAGGTATGTACATAAAATATGCCAATAATCTTCCACAAAAGCTCTGATTGACACAGAAGCAACTAGCAATATTGGTGACCTCCAGGGATGAGAATTGGATGATTGGGAGCTTGGAGTAAAAGGGAGATGTTTTCTGAATGTATAATCTATTCAGAAATTATATTTAAAAAATCAAACATTAAAAGCTTTCCTGGACTCTCTCAAGGGGATTGCTACACAGCCCACAAAAGCATTTCTTATGGTCTGTCTTCCTCCTTCATCTTCTCGGGAACCTCAGTCTGGCCGATAGTGAGCCCTGATGTCCTTGCATCTCAACCACCAGTTCTGAACCTCAGTAAAAGCTTTCCGTGTGACACTTCCTTCTTTTCCTTGTACTTTTTGCGTTTTCTCTTTAGAAGTCAATTTTAGTCCAGCTCAGTGCAAAGCAAACACACTCCCGTCCTGTTTCTGTTGCATTCATTACAAATTCTCTCAAACCAAGACAACAGTAGTGGAATTATTCTTCATGCACAGTAAAGGGAAGTTAGGCCTTCAACATTCTCAAGTTTAAGCATTTTGAGTTTCTTTTTTTCCTCCAATGTTACTTGCTAATGTCTTTATATTTCTTTTAAAATAAAACCTACTTCTCGAACAGGGGCAATATTTTAGTTTTGTTAGTTTTACGTGGGGCCTAGTTCCTACAATTTGTAAGAAAATATAAATATTATGGGATTAGATGACTAAGATATTTCTACTTTTCAAAATTCCTCACACAGATACCCTACTGTTTCCAAAATAAAGCCAAATCTTAGCAGAGTACATTGATGACCATGCTTGTTCAATATGTCTCTGGCAACACAATATAGATTTATACTTCCAAAGTAAAATATTTTGAAAAACAACAACAACAACAAAAAAAACATTAATGCTGGGTCCTGAATAATGAGACCAACATCAGTGACGATTGCTACAATTATACAAGTTACAAAAAGTTTGTAAACAGAGTTTATAAATATTTGTTTGGAGCATTGAGAGTAAGTCAACAGAGGGAAGTCTGCTGTATTTTTCAAAAAAAAATATTTCTGTTTAGAAGCCGACTCGAGATTCTTTCTATGATAAACAAAGTTATAACAGGGTCTTGCCACAGTGATTGCCTGAACAAATTACAATGTAGCCTTCTTATTTTTATGGTGGACTCTGGGAAAATATTTAAGGTCTCAACAAAAACCTCCGGTTTGTTTTTGAGTCAGAAATATGTTTTCTTTGGAATCATGAACAGGATGAAGAGAACTGGGGCAAATGCCAAGACTGTGTTTGGAGCGCCTGTATTCTAAAGAGCAGGAACAGTGACTGGAGATTCAGGGCCACCAGTGGTTGGGTGGGGAAGGGGATAAAACTTCCTATTACTTCTAAAGACCAATGTAACAAAGTGACTTAGCAAGAAAAAAACAAAACAAAACAACAACAACAAAAAAACCCAGTAGTATTTGATGCTCTTTTTCCCACCCATGACACCTAACACCAACATTTCCCAGGATTATGTTTCCATGGATATGGGCATGGAGGTTCGGATACTGAATCTGAAGCCACAAAGCTGGATGTTAGGATATGCATGGAATGTGAATTCCATGTAAGTAAGGAATTATTTCAGGATGGCCATAAGGTGCTCAACACTTAGTTTCAAATTCATAGGACATTCTGAGACCCTGAAGGGGTGTGACCCTAACTGTGTGATTTGAGGCGTGGACCACCAAGAGGCTCATTTCTTATCTTGCTAGAGCATACTGCATGACCCGTGCTATGAAAAACTGGTAAGCCATAGTGGAACTTGATAAGTATTCCTGTAGGTTTCTGACACCCCATATACAAGTATCAAGAGGTCCTTGAATGAACACATGCAAGGTAAAAGTGAGACTCCCAGACATTAATGGGATTGAATTTCCCATCAGTCACATGAGTGAAAGTATGGAATCAATTTTTCTGATTTACAGAAATGTAGCATTCTTGCCCCAGAAAGAAAGAGAATGGCATTTATACTCACTACATCAGAAGTATACAGTCAGATAGACAGCTACCCTTCACTATACTACCACTTGTTATTTGTTGTTAGGTGCCATCAAGTCTGTACTGACCCATAGCGACCTTATGCACAGCAGAACAACACACTGCCCGATCCTGGGCCATCCTCACTATTGTTGCCATGCTTGAGTCCATCGATGCTGCCACTTGGCCAATCCATCTCCTTGGGGGTCTTCCTCTTTTTCTCTGACCCTCCACCTTACCAAACATGATATCCTTCTCCAGTAACTGGTCCCTCCTGATAGTATGTCTGAAGTATGA
>NW_006412475.1:0-1108 GCF_000296735.1 Chrysochloris asiatica | reverse complement strand
CTCCATCTCTCCACATCATCATCTCTGCCTCCATCTCTGGCATCACTGCTTCTCTGGATAGGGCCCTGCACTCTGCTCTTCTCCCTTGATGGTCCCAGGGACCTCCACTCCTAGACTGCAATATCAACCACTCCCCTCCTTTTGTTATAAAACATCTACCTTTACATTTGCAACTCTCACAGTCAGTCCTGATAGTAATTATTTACTACTGAACCACAAGAGTCTTATTCCCATCTCCTGTCACCAGCCCTGTCCAGACAGGTTGGAAATCACTCAGTGGAGATGCTACATTCCCCCACACCCTCTGGAACTAGGCTCCCTCTTTAAAGTTTGTAAGCCAGTCACTTCTTGCTTTTGTAGGCCTCTCATTTTGGGTAGCCAATGTCTAAGTTGCCCATCCCTGTCAACCCTGTGTACCGAGGGAGTGGGAATGATCTTCTCTGTAAAGATTCATTCCCTCTTTTGAGCTACTGTATTCCTAAGTATAGGTTAAGTTCATCAAATTGTAGCAGATCTCTCTTTTTTATCTCTTCTTTTTCCTGTAGCCAAGTTCTGATCATCCAGCCATTGAAGCCAGGTCAAGTGGGTACTATCTGCAAGTATGGGTGTTCTTGTGCATCACCCCTCACTTTGTATCAGCCAGATGCTTCAATCTTCTCTCTAGTCTTCAGTGGCCATGTCCCTGTCCTTAGATCCAGGAGTCCCCATGTCTCGCCATATAGCTGGCCAACCAGGTCTCAACCCAGGTTGACAAGAGTCTATTGAATGCGGTCAGACTTAGCTCACAACTTCATTGCTGTTTTCCTCCCACTTCTTATCGGTAGATCAACGTGGTCAACAACATGACCACATGCCTGCTCATATATTCCCCTTGAGTCTGTCTTGGAAGGGGGTTTGCCCTGAGGAGACCTGACCACACGTCTTGATGGCTCCTGGGATAACAATTTGATTGTTCTTGTAGTAGTCAATCAGATTGCCATAATTGTTTTTTATTTTTCCTGCTGGTCATTCTTTCAAGAAGTCTCTTCTGTTCTAGCCGCTCCAAGCTGGTCTGCTTGTCCTTTCAAGTGGAAATTTCCCACCTCAGAATATTCTGGATGGGGATCAG
>NW_006412474.1:7538-8252 GCF_000296735.1 Chrysochloris asiatica | reverse complement strand
AGGACAATAAATGCTGGCTAGGATGTGGAGAGACTGGGACCCTCTTACATTGCTGGTGGAATTGCAAAATGATCCAACCACTCTGGAAAACATTATGGTGCTTCCACAGAAAGGTGGAAATAGAAATACTTTATGATCCAGCAATTCCTCTAGTGGTATATATCCACAAGAAATAGGAGACATAACATGAGTAGATATATGCACACCAATGTTCATAGCAGCACTATTCACAATAGCAAAAAGATAGAGACAGCCTAAGTGCCCATCAATGGAAGAATGAGTAAACAAACTTTGGTACATACACATAATGGAATATTATGCTACCTTGAAGAATAACAAGGAAGCTGCAAGCCACCACATAACATGGATGAAACTTGAGGATATTATGCTGAGTGAAATTAGTCAGTCACACAAGGACAAATATTGCATAAGACCATTAATATAAAAGCTTAGGAAAAATACCCATACTAAATGGGAAAGAAAAAATCCTTTGTTGGTTACCAGCTGTGGGAGTTGGCGGGGGAGGGGCATGGAAGGAGGGGATGGTAGAGCACAGGATAGGGGATAGACACATCATAGTTCATACATTGGGTAGGGAAATACACAAGAAGGGAGAGGAGGATGGAAGAACAAGGTGATAGGGGAACACTGAAGCAGGTTTGTATGGGCTAAATGGAACAGAGGTAAATAGTGATGTATGGTATGCTCAACTTT
>NW_006412474.1:2613-4893 GCF_000296735.1 Chrysochloris asiatica | reverse complement strand
GTTTGCAAACAATTTTCACCTTGAATTAAACCTCTAAGTCAAAATCTGCAAATAGTGCCAGAAACTTTTTGGCTTAGTATTTTCAGCAGTTTATATTGTTATTATTTTATTCTTAAAGGAAGTTCATAAATCAGCTAATTATTATTTGCCTTTGGGTGATAATGATTTATTTAGCATTGGGATGGTTTTACAAAAGTGCTCTCTTTCAAAAATATATGAGATAAAGGAATTTTCTCTCTTGCATGAAAGTCATCCTAACTGCTGATCTGACTTCACTGAAAAAGTCCTTTGTACAGTTGATAAATAGGAAATGTGCTTATTTAAATTTCTCCCCAAATTCTGATAGCAAATGTCTTCTTAAGGTAATAATCAAACATACAAAGCCAAATGAAAACCATAGCAAAACTTGCTTTTATAGTTAATAACATAGATAATACCTATACAGGGTCATTATGAATCAGAACCAACTCAATGGCACTTAACAACAACAACAATATAGCCCAATGAGTCCTGGTGTGGCACTATAGAATAAACAATGAACAGAAAGCTCAGTTTCAACAGTAAGGTTGACAGTTCAAACTCACTAACCGCTCCTTAGAAACACTATGCAGGGTCGCTATGAGTCAGAACCAACTCAACGGAATTTAACAACAATAACAGTACAGTCCAAGAGTCTACTCAGATCTACATACAGGTCAGTGTATAGGAATAATCTGAATATTATGTAGTTCTTAAGAATTGCCCAGGACATTAGAGAGCCAGAGCCTGAATTTCTGTGCCAATTATGTTGATTAAATGGTCTCAATGCCCAGAAATAACCCATATCACACTAAGTAAGTCTGAAAAACATTGAGTGAGAATTCTTTACAGATCAACCATCCAATGCCTGATTGAGGCAAGTCTGACCATGAGCAATATTTTTTTGCCATATTGTGACATCTGTTTACTGTGAATTTTATGAAAACTTGAGCAGAGCTATACTCTAGTCTATTGCTTCCAAATAGTTAGCTGTATGAGATTACTGGATCTTGTCAGCACTACTTGGTATCCTATATATCTGTATCCTGGGGTAGGATTTGTGGCTGCAAAATTATAGATACCACTTATAATTTATAATTGAATGTGTAACTTTCTATAAAAGTACTCATCTTTTGGAGGCCTTGATATAACTCTTCTATCTGTAGATTAAGGAGCTTTAGTAGCATAGTGGTTACGAGTTGTGCTGCTAATCTCAAGGTCAGCATTTGAAACTACCATCCATTCTGCTAGAAAAAGGTAAAGCTTTCTGCTATCATAAAGATTTACAATGTCGGAAACCCTATACAGGGTCTCTATGAGTTGGAACTGACTCCACGACACACCACCACCAGCATCTGTATATTAAATCATGCATTTCTAATTCATCCTTTAAAGTACGAAATTCCATAATGTTATTAAACAATTCAAATTCAAGTTACCTGGGGGAGGTCAAGACATATTTTGAATTAATATAGCTGATCTTATAAAGAAAACTCTTGACAATTTCACTGATTTCATTTTACCTAGAGTGATTTGGGAGACATTAAAAAAGTAATTGAGTATTTTGTTCCCATTTTGCACACTGAGACATCTAAAAAGAACAAGTATATTTAGGAATCATATTATGTAGAAAAACCCTTATTCTATAGTCTCAGTTGGATATTTTTCTACATGTTCAGTCTGCTATCTTTGCAGAAAATACATCAGTAATCAAAATGTGTCTTTTTTTGTATGTGTGTGTATGTTTGTGGTTATTTTATCACTCTTTAGTTTGATATAGAGACAATAGCACTACTAAGTAAGCTTTGCATATTGCATTCTGAGAGAATAAATTTCTAACTGTGGTCAATATATATCCTGCTGTGTTAGGTTAATAGCTCTCCTTTCCATTGTTTACTCCAGAAAATACATTTCTCCAAGGTCATTCCTGTTTCATTAAGTTATTAAAAAATAAAAAAAGTAATAACTTCATGTTTAAAAAAAGTTGATACATCTATTGATGCTGCTGCCACTACTGTTGCTGCTGCGACAACCATCAAGCAAGCTTGATAATACTCATTTTTCACCCTGAATCCTACAAAGTCATGATGGACAGGATTGCAGCTACGAATTATGCAGAGATGAAATTTTACATTATATGCAATACATCATTTATTTCAGACATTCAATTTAGCCTCTCAACAGAACAGCAAAATTGTCTCAATTGACCAAAGTTCTTTAGCCACATGAGGACAGTGAGAATTGCCCTCCCAGAGCCTCTCA
>NW_006412474.1:0-1643 GCF_000296735.1 Chrysochloris asiatica | reverse complement strand
TTGATTTCTTGACTGCTGCTTCCATGAGTGTTGATGGTTGATCCCAGTAAAATGAAGTTTTTGACAACTTCAATTTTTCTCCATTTATCGTGATGTTATTTATTAAAGCAGCATGTAAATAGAATACAATTACTGGTTTCATTAAACTGAAATGCAATGCTTTTGGCTTGGAAGCTGTAGTTGGAAAGAAGGAACATCGTATTAGGTATATATTTACTTAATACAAATATACACCTTAATGAATTATACTAAATGCTATTTTCAATTTTGATTGTCACATAACAATTTAGATTGCTCCCATTGCTTTAGTTAACACATTTCCTTGAATATAGAACAGTGAAGGACTGAGAAAATGGTGTCTGGGATCAGATTTGGTAGGAAATCCAAGCTTAGTCACTTACTTGCTATGCTAATCACATTCTTAAGTCTATAGTGCCACTCATGGTACTGCATTTAGATACATCTTCCTGTTTCTGTTTCCATGATAGAAACTTGAACCATTGCTGGTCCAAAATTTCTTCTGAAGACTTGAACCCTAACAGAGGGGAGATAATTCTCTCTTCTTCGGTATTCCACTAATTGCAATTTTTGGTATGGACTCACAGAGCAATAGCTCCATACAGACCATTTACCCACATACACACATTTACCTAAAGTAAGTATATAGTGCCAGAAAATGTGGAACAGACAGTTCTACCACAATCCTGTGAAGTACCTAAGATCTTAAGGAAGAAAACTGTTTATCACCCATTCATTCATTAATTAGGCATGTATTTAATAAATATTATTGAGTATCTACTTTGTGCTATCCATTGCTCTATGCATTGCAGATTTTGTTGTTGTTGTTAAGTGCCATTGAGTCGATTCTGACTCATAGCAACCCTGTATAAGGTTTGTGAGGAGCAGCTGGTGGGTTTAAATTGCAAACCTTGTAGTTTGAAGTCCAGTGCTGATCCTATAGCATCACATCCAAAGTTCAGATTGTTGTTGTTGTTGTTAGGTGCCATCTAGTTGGCACCAACTTATAGCGACCCTATGCACAGCAGAATGAAACACTGCCCTATCCTGGGCTAACCTCACTATTGTTGCCGTGCTTGAGTCCATCGATGCTGCCTGCCACTTGGCAAGTCCATCTCGTTGGGGGTCTTCCTCTTTTTCTCTGACACTCCGCCTTACCAAACATGATATCCTTCTCCAGAGACTGGTCCCTCTTGACAATATGTCTGAAGTATGAGCAACGAAGTTTGGCCAACTTGGCCTCCAAGGAGCACTCTAGATGCACTTTTTCCAAAATGGATCTATTGGTTCTATGGGCAACACCATAACTCAAAAACATCAATTCTTCTACAGTCTTCCTTATTCATTGTCCAGTTTTCACATGCATATGAGGTCATTGAAAATACCATGGCTTTGGTCAGGTGCACCTTAGTCCACAAGCTGACATCTTTGCTCTTCAACACTTTAAAAAGGTCTTGAGCAGCAGATTTGCTTAATGCAATACATCCTTTGATTTCTTGACTGCGGCTTCCGTGAGTGTTGAAGAAGAATGAAGTCCTTGACAACTTCAATCTTTTCTCCGTTGATTAGAATGTTGTTTATTGGTTCAGTGGTGAGGATTTTTGTTTTCTTTCTTTTTTTTTTTT
>NW_006412473.1:7395-8445 GCF_000296735.1 Chrysochloris asiatica | reverse complement strand
GATGATTCTTAAGTTATTCCTCTTCTTGTTGTCCAACATGAATCTTAGACCTTCTTCAGATTTTTTTAATCCTTTTTTTGTGTGTTTGTTCTTCTATCTTAGTGGTATTGAGAGATTTGTCTTCCAGCTCACTGGTTCTGCTTTCCATCTCTTCTATTCTACTCCTTTGCCCTTTCAGAGTATTTTCTCTTTCTGATATTCTATTATTGATTGCTTGGACCTCTTTCTATATGTTTTGCATTGTTCCCAGGGCTGTATCTATCTTATTTGATTGTTTCTGTAGTGCTTTCCTGACTTCTTCCTTATTTTTCTCAACTCCATTCTAAAGTGTTTTGAAACATTTCATAATAATCTTTTCCTGAATTCCTTCTCAGGTATTTCAAAGGCCTGCCCTCCTTCCAGAATGGAGTCCTGGTCTACCTCTAGGTTATTTGACTCAGATATTTTATCTTGCTTCTGGACATGTGCTGATATGGTCATCTGCTTTTGCTTCTTGGACATGTTTAGCATTTATCTGTGGCCTTAATACTTAATTGAGTATGTTTTTTGGTATTTTTTATGCTTTCTGATTGCTTCCAGGTAGATGTGATCAGGATGTGGGCTTCCAATTTTACTCTTCTTATTACTTAACTCAGAGTAGCTTTAACAGGTGTTGTCTACCTCCCTGGTATATCGCAGTTGGTGTTGGTTCTTGCCTGGATTTTGGTGTTTTATAGAGTGTGATTGTAGCTTGACTATATATAGCCTGCTGTTGCTGACTTTTTTGGGTAATATAGGAAGAGAAAGAGTCTTCCAAAAGTAGAAGGGGGAGCATAAAACAGCAAAAGAGCACCAGCAAAAAAAAAAAAAAGCCTCCAGAAAACAACTAAACTAAACTAAACTAAACTAAACTAAACTAAACTAAATACTGCAGCCTATGATTACAGAAAAGGAAGGGGACGGAGAGAAGTAAAACAAAAATCTGTAGCCTAATACAAGAGTGACTTTAATGTACTCCCTTCAGCTTCTTGCTTTCAATCCTGCCTGAGAGATTTCAAGATGCCACTGTTG
>NW_006412473.1:2377-7073 GCF_000296735.1 Chrysochloris asiatica | reverse complement strand
TACATGGTGTTTCTGATCCCCTACCTGGTCTTGCCATTTGGTCTCACCCAAGATGTTGGCTCCAGGCCTCTGAGCTCAGCAGATTCAAAAGTATGTAATTTCTTACTTCAGCTTCAAGTTCTACTAGCTATAAGCCTTCAAACTTTAAAAATATTCCTAGCTATGTGGTTCTGAGTTCCGAAGCTTCTGCCCTGGATCTGCTTTGCCTGGTATTCTATGGTATGGCTGATGGCGAACTTTATTGCACCTCAACCCTAGCCACCATCAAGCCCCGCCTCTACTCCAACTTATCTTTAATGGAGCTTCCAGAAGAATCTTTCTGCAATACCATATGAGCTGGTGCATATCCTGCTAAAAATCTTTCGATGGTGCTTGTTGTCAATAAAACAAAACTCTGTTCATTAAGTAGAATCCAACATCCTCCCAAATTCATTCACTGAACTTTTATTTCTTGCCATTATCCTTCCATTACATTAGTCTTTCCTCAAATCTTGATACTCATCATTTATTCTAGATGACCTGAATTTTCTTAAAACCTCTGTATTTTGCTCACACTATTTTCTCTACTAGAATGCCTGAGTCTTATTCTTCCTTCACATTTGCTATCTGCATAAAAGTCTCTGGTTAGAATGAGTTTTCTATAGTTGTCGTTAAAGTTTCTTACATTTTCCTTGGGAAACATGGGTTTGATTCTGAACTAATGCACCTCATATGCAGCTACCATCCATCTGCCATTGGAAGATTATGCATTGCTAGGATACTGAACAGATTGCAGTGGAGTTTTCAGATTAACATTAGGAAGAAATGTCTGGTGATCTGCTTTTGAAAATTCAGCCAATGAAAACTCTTATGGATGACAAATGTCTAATCTGCAACTGATCATAGGAATGGCACAGGACCTGGCATTTTTTTTTTTTCTGTTGTGAATTATGTGTCTGTCATTTGAGGGCTGAGTCAAAGCAGCTAATAAGAACATATTTTTCAACATTTTATTACAATCGATTGTGCATTTATTACATTTCTCTAATCCATTGTTACAGTCTCCATACCACCAGTTTAGATCCTTGAATGTAAAAGCCCCTCAACTATCCATTAAACCAGAATTTACATAGTTATATTTAATGTCATGGCATTAAAAAGTCTTCCTTCTGTGCATGACTATCCATATGCTTGATTTATTTTTTACTCTTTTCCTTACTTTTTGAAACAGCGTGGCTAAAAATTAGTGCATATATCTCTCTGACAGGCCTTCTGTCAACATTTTCTTATAGAGATCTAATTTTGAACATTTAATGTGTCAGTCTAGCTTTGGGTAATACTACATTGTTATATTAGAGATAGTGACTTGATAATTGATTTTAAATTAGCAAAAATAAAAACAATGGATGATTCTTTTTTTCCTTCTTTGGGTCTCAGTTATCTCTTCAGCAATGTGATAGGGATCATCCTGAAAGTCACTTTCAGTTTAAGAATCCTGATTCATTTTTGCCTGTTTTAATAGTATTGTCCATCAAGGCCCAGCCTCATTTTGCTGCTTGCATAATTTAAGGCTGATTATTAAAATTGAGTAAGCAAAGTCTGGTAGAGACAATGCATTCATTAACAAGACAATTTCATTATTAACTGTCAGCCCCCTTCTGTTAGGGGACAACAGATGGACTCTCAGGTAAGAATGCAGTTCCACATCCAGCCTGGATGTGCCAGCAGCCTTTCCAGCAACACTTCTCATCTGTCTCGAGAACCAGATGAAATCATGGCTGAGAAACTGCTTAGTAAGATCTACTAGTCACATCCACAGGATCATTATCAGTTTTGTCACCAGCTCTATAGTGTGATTAGAAAGCCATGACACTTTCATTTTAAACAAATTTACTAGCAATTATACATCTGAGGGAGCTGTAACCTAGTCAAATAATTTTGGGGAAGTTACTCTCTTATGCCAATGATGCCACTAGTGTTCAAACATGATTGAAAAATCTATTAAAAAATCAAGTTATTAATAATCAAGTCACTAAATGTGCTGTGATTTAAAGAAAACCATGACACTGTAGAATAGCACTAGACTACAAGGTTAATTTGAACCACAATGTGGCAGTTCAAGCCCACTATCTGCTCCTCAGAAATTCTATACAGGGACCAACTCGACAGCACTTAACAACAATAACAACAGTTGTCAGTATGGTATACTTGCAATGATATTAAACAGGTTGCAGTGAAGTTTTCAGACTAACATTAGGAAGAAAGTCCTGGTGATCTTCTAGACAACCATCAGCCAATGCTAGCTTTTATGGATCTCAAGTGTTCCATAGGAAACTGGTCATAGGGATGGCATGGGGTGTGGCAATGTTTTTCTGTTATTGTTTTGTTTTATTCTGTTGTGCTAAGCAGTATGTACTAAAGTTGTTAGTTGTCATTAAATTGGTTCTGCCTCATAGCAATCTTATGTACAACATAATCCTAAAGTTAAAGCTGAATACTTAATTTTGGACAACTAGACAGTTAATGATAAAGAAGCAGAGATGGGGAACTGACTTATTTGCAAATAAATAAATAAATAGTCTATCTGACATTCTTACTTCCGGATGTTACATAAAAAAAATTATACAGTATGGCCTGTGAGATATTCCAGCCTAAAATTAAACCTGAATCTTATCAGCATCTAGATTTAAATACCAAATTACAGGCTATACAGTAAGAAGCATAATATTAAATGATAAGGGATTGTTATTGATAGGTGCTATAAGTCAACTCCAATTCACAGCGAACCTATGTGTATTATTATATACAGCCCAGTCCTGCACCATCCTCACAATTGTTATAATGTTCCGAGTCCCAGAGAGAAAGTCTCACCATCCTCACTTATAAGGAGCAGTCTGGTTATACTTCTCCCGAGATAGATTTGTTTGTTCTTCTGTCAGTTCATTGAACTTTAAATAATCTTTGCCAAAACCGTAATTCAAATGCAACAATTCTTCTATAGTCTCCATTATTAATTGTCCAATTTTTTCACTTGCTTACCAGGTGTTTGAAAATACCATTGCTTAGGCCAAGCACACCTTAGTTATGAAACTGACACCTTTGTTCTTTAACACTTTAAAGAGGTCTTTTGCAGCAGTTTTGCCTAATGCAATAAGGCATTTGATTTCTTGGCTGCTGATTCAATGAGTATTGATTGTGGATACAAACGAAATGAAATCTTTGACAACTGTAATTTTTTCTCCATTTATCATGATGTTATTTATTGGTCCAGTCGTATGAGTTTTTTCTTTTTAATTTTATTTACATTAAAGTGCAATCCATACTGAAGGCTGTAGTCTTTGATCTTCTTCAGTAAGTACTTCAAGTCCTCTTCTCTTCCAGCAAGCAATGTTGTGTTATCTGCATACTCTAGGTTGCTAATGAGTCTTCCTCCAATCCTGATGCCATGTTCTTCTTCATATAATCCAGCTTTTCAAATTATATGCTCAGCATACAGATTAAATAAATATGGTGAAATAATGCAACTCTGATTCACTCAATTCCTAATTTGAAAACATTCTGCATGCTTTTGTTCTGTTTAAACTACTGCCTCTTGATCTATACACAGGTTTCTCATTAGTACAACTACGTGTTCTATAATGCCTATTCTTTACAATGTTATCCATAGTTTCTGTTATGATCCACTCAATGGAATGCCTTTGCATAGTCAACAAAGCACAAGTAAACATCTTTCAGGTATTCACTACTTTCAACCAATATCCATCTGATGTCAGCAGTGATGTCCTTCACTTTGTGTCTTCTTCTGAATCCAGCTTTAATTTCTCACAGCTACTTGTTGATACATTGCTACAACCATTTTTGAATTATCTTCAGTAAAGTTGGACTTGCATGTGATATTAATGATATTGTTCTATGATTTCTGCATTCCATTGAGCAATCCTTCTTTGATATGGGTAAAAATATGGTTCTTCTTACATGCACAGATACCCAGGTTGAACAGGTATGGGAGGGAGAGTGAGAGTATGCGCACAAATATATAAGGGTTTGAAAATGATATTTGTGTAAGTATTTACCTTTGGTGAAAACATGCCTATGAATGTGGTGTAGCATATAGAGGGCAAAATAATGTAAACTTCTTAGATATTATCAAAATCTTAAGGCAATGAGTTCCTGGGCCTAAGGCTCAAGACCCTAGTCTCTGGGGATACCATAGTGAATTGGCATAACATTGTCCACAAAAACAGTGTTCTATATCCTACTTGGTGAATAGTGACTGGGATCTTAAAATTTCATCAGTAGTTGTCTAAGGTGCAACAATTGGTCTCTCCATGTGCAAAGGAAATAAAAGTGATGAGAATTGACAATGCTTGGAATCAATTAGTCCATTGGGCCAATGGAGCAAGTGAATATCAGTCAGTCTGAGATAAGAAAACTAGATGGTACCCAGATACTATTACCAACTTCTCTGAAAGGGATCACAATAGTGCCAGATAGAATGGGAGAAAATGTGGAACAAAATTCAAAATTATAAAAAAATAAAAATAAAAGTAAAAGACTGGGCTGACGGATTAGAAATACAGGAGGAACCCAAAACTATAACCCTCAACCGCCCTTCAGGTCTGGAATAGAACTCACCCTCCTGGCCTAATTTTCAGCCAAGCACTAGGTAGGTAAATAAGGGGGACAAGAACACTAGTAAGTATGCTCATCATGGAAT
>NW_006412473.1:0-978 GCF_000296735.1 Chrysochloris asiatica | reverse complement strand
GAAATCCCTGGCAATAGATGGAGTACCTGTCGGCCTTGTTATCTATGTCCAGGGCACTTAATCTGGAATTAGTTCATGGGGCTCTTGGTGGAGCTGGTTTCAGTGTCTGTTAGGACCACAGGAAAGCTTGGAGCAGTGTTATTGGTTAAATTCTGATCTGGTGACTCAGCAGATGTTGTACATTGGGAGCCAAGCCCACCTAAATCCAGGCACCAAGGTAGCACATCAAACCAGTGCAGCCGACCCCCACATCACATTGATATGGATCCAGATTCCCAGAGAGCAGGGTCTGGGCTTCTGATGGGTGAGGGTGAGAGCTAAACATACTTCTGATACTAGGGAAGCCTGGGGAAAAAGAAGAAATCGTACCTTTTTCCATTGCGCACATGAACATGCTCTGGCAGGTCTCCTTCCATGGCCAAAGTTGCTCACAAGATGGTTGAGATGGGTCTGGCCAGCTTTTCACCAGCCTGTCTCCCTCTCTCACCAATCCTGTTCATCTTCTCTTCCCAGAAAGCACTCTATCCACCTCTCTAAACCTCTATAAGTTTTCTTCTGAGGTTCAGGGTGCCAGAATTTTCATCTGTGTCTGTTTTATTTTGTCTCTAATATCTTTGTTGTAAAGTGTCTGTGTAGTGCATCTTCCTATTCTGCTATCTTGTTAGAAGTTCATGTGTTATATTCTTGGTGTCATCTCACAACTCTTCTGGTCTTTGGTCATTATTGTCTAATGCATCAAATCTGTTCTTTGAATGGTCTCTAAATTCAGGTGGGATATACTAAGGGTCATATATTGGCTTTCATGGACTTGCTTTAATTTTCATCAGCTTCAGCCTGAACTTGCACATGTGTAATTGATGATCTGTTCCACAGTTGGCCCCTGGTATTGTGTTGGTTGATAATATTGATCTTCTCCATTGTACCTTCCCACGGGTATAGCCAACTTGATTTCTATGTATTCCATCAGGTAAGGCACAT
>NW_006412472.1:8460-10084 GCF_000296735.1 Chrysochloris asiatica | reverse complement strand
TTATTATCCTTTTGATTTCCTTCGGTTCCGTTGTGACATCACCCATGTGGTTTCTAATGCATGTTATTTGTGTCTTCTCCCTCTTTTCTTTTGTTTGGTTTGCCAATGGTCTGTTGATTTTGTTAATTCTTTCAAAGAACCAGCTTCTTGTCCTGTTGATGGTTTCTACAGTTTTTCTGTTTTCTATCCCATTTATTTCTGCTCTAATCTTTATTATGTCTTTTCTTTTGGTGGCTGTAGGTTTGCTCTGTTGGTCTGTTTCTAATTGTTGTAGATGCTGGGTTAATGTGTTAATTTTGGTACTTCTTTTTGGATGCGTGCATTTATTGCAATAAATTGTCCTCTCAATACCTCTTTTGCCGTGTCCCAAAGATTTTGGTATGTTGTGTTTTCGTTCTCATTTTTTTCTAGGAACTTTGTGAATTCATGTTTAATTTCTTCTACTACCCAGTCACTTTTCAGCAGGGCGTTATTCAGTTTCCATGTATTTGACTTGGTTTCCTTGGTCTTCCTATTGTTGATTTCTAATTTGATAGCATTGTGTTCTGAGAAGATGCTTTGTATTATTTTGATATTTGTAAATTTATGGAGATTTGTTTTGTGGCCTAAAGCATGGTCTATTCTGGAGAATGTTCCATGTGCACCGGAAAAGAATGTGTTTTGTACTGTTGTTGGGTTGAATTCTCTGTACACATCTATGAGGTCCAGTTGGTTGATTGTGTTGTATAGTACTTCTGTGTCTTTGTCAAGTTTCTTTCTGGTTGTTCTACACATTTTTGAAAGCGGTGTATTAAAATCACCCACTATTACTGTAGGTTAATCTATTCCTTTCTTCAAATCTATTAGAGTTTGCTTTATATATTTGGAGCTCTTTCATTGGGAGCATAGATATTTATTATAGTTATTTTATTTTGTTCAATTGTCCCTTTAATCATGACATAATGTCCATCTTTATCTATTATGCTGTTTTTTGCCTTAAAGTTTATTTTATCAGAGATTAGTACTGCCACTCCCATTCATTTTTTATTGCAATTAGCTTGGTATATTTTTTTTCATCCTTTGACTTTTAATCTGTTTTTGTCTCTTTGTGTGAGATGTGTCTCTTGCAGACAGCATATTGAAGGATCTTGTTTTCTTATTCATTCTGCCACCATCCGTCTCTTAACAGGTGCATTTATTCCATTTACATTCAGTGTAATTATCAATAGGTATTGTTTAATTGCTGCCATTATGTTTGATTTTTTGTGGTGTTTCTGCTTTCTCTCTTCTGTGTGTCTTCTTTTTTGAGTTCATGCTTTTTGTGTTCTTGTGAGTTTTACTCATAGTGTTAATGTTTCCATGTTCTTCTTGGATTTTCATACTCTTGGTATGCTGTGAGTGTTAATTTTCGTTGAGTTTGCCTTAGTTTCTTTGAGTTTCTCTCCATTTAGTGCAGTCTATTTTATCCTGTAATCAACCTGACCTTCCCACCATCTGGATCTCTGTTCCTACGTGTTTACCTTCTTTTACACTGAACTTGTTTTGATCATAGATTGACCTCGCAGATTCTCTGCATATGTACATATAGTTTTATTCTGTTCTTGAATCTTCCTTCTGTCGACTTAATTCTGGGAGGTGCTGCCAC
>NW_006412472.1:7281-7934 GCF_000296735.1 Chrysochloris asiatica | reverse complement strand
ATCCTTCCTGGAGTTCGTTGAGCTTCTTGAATGTTTACCTTTTCACTTTTCAGAACATTAGAGAAAACTTCTTCCAGCAGTTCTTCAACTATTTCCTCTGTGGACTTGTGTGATTCTTTTTGTTCTGGAATGCCGATAATTCTTAAATTATTCCTCTTCATGTTATTCAACATGAATCTTAGACCTTCAGATTTTTTTATCCTATTTTGTGTTTGTTCTTCTATCTTAGTGGTATTGAGTGATTTGTCTTCCAGTTCACTGGTTCTGCCTTCCATCTTGTCTATTTTACTCCTTACCCCTTTCAGAGTATGTTCAATTTTTGATATTCTGTTATTCATCATTTGGACCTCTTCTGTAGGGTTTTTTTTGTGTTTTTTTTTTTTTAAATGTTTTATTGTGAATTGTGTGATAGTTTACATGGGAGAATATTAGTTTTACATTCATTCTATCATACATCGTTTCATTACCATAGTTACCATCCCATCCATGCATCATCACCCAACCAAAGGGTATATCCTGCAAGGCTCCCTCCCCCCACCCCCCACGGTCCTCGGCACGCAGCCCCTTTCCCTCTCTGGATCTCAAGTCCCCAGCCACTCCATCTCTTCACATCATCTTCTCTGCCTCCATCTCAGGCCTCACTGCTTCTCTGG
>NW_006412472.1:3633-4811 GCF_000296735.1 Chrysochloris asiatica | reverse complement strand
TCTGAAGGTCTGGATGTGGTTCAGGTTTTCACCTATAGACTTATGTATTGCAGAGGCTCTGCAGGAGTCCTCTTTCACTGGACACATTGTAGCCCCATTTTAGGTATTCCAATTAGTTATAGGCAGAAGACAGACTTACAAGCTTTCTATGGTGATATTTCTGGCTATTCCTTTCTCTCCCCCTCCATTGTCTGTGTTATAATATAATGCACGGGAAACCAGGGTTCAAAAGACAGCCAAGCATCTTAACATTATTCCCCACTTTCCCCCATTTCAACCATGTCTCAATCTCTGTATCCCAGAGCCCTGTTGTTCTAAAGCTGTGCCTACATAATTTTTTCCTCTGTCCCATTTAGTCCATTCATACCTGTCTAATTGTTCTCCCATCTGCTTTGTTCTTCCATTCCCCTCTTCCTACTTGTATATTGCCCCCCGCTCCAACACCCAAATTATCCTGTGTCTATTCCCTGGCCTGTGCTCCACCTTCCCCTCCCACCCCTAACCCTACCCCTACATCCTAGCAACCAGTTCTTTTTCTTAGTCTTTTACAGTAGTGGTCCTATGCAGTATTTTTCCTTTTGTGACTGACGAATTTCACTCAAAATAATGTCCTTAAGGTTCATCCATGTTATGAAGTGGCATGCAGCTTCCTTGCTATTTTTCAAGCTAGCATAATACTCTATTGTATGTACCACAGCTTGTTTATCCATTCTTCCGTTGATGGGCACTTTGGCTGTCTCCATCTTTTTGCTATTATAAATAATGCTACTATGAACATGGGTGCGCATATATCTTCCCGTGTTGTGGCTCATTTTTCTTGTGGGTAAATACTAAGTAGAGGAATTGCTGGATTGAATGGTATTTCTATTTTCAATCTTCTGAGGAAGCGCCATATAGCTTTCCAGAGAGGTTGGACCATTTTGCAGTCCCATCAGCAGTGCAGCAGTGTCCCAGTCTCTCTACATCCCCACCAGCATTTATTGTCCTCAACTTTTTTGATCTTTGCTGTTATTGCTGGTGTGAGATGATATCTCATTGTTGTTGGTTTTTTTCCCTAGACTTTTTTTTTTTTTTTAATGTTTCATTGTGAATTATATGATAGTTTACATGGGAGAACATTGGTTTTACATTTATTCTATCGTATATTGTTTCATTACCATGGTTACAATCTCCTCCAT
>NW_006412472.1:1806-3338 GCF_000296735.1 Chrysochloris asiatica | reverse complement strand
ATTTCATTTCATCAGCTCCACCTAGACAGATTGGATACTACTCACTGGAGATTCTGCCTTCCTCCAGGTCCCCTGGCTCTAGGTTCCCTCTTGAAAGCTTGTAAGCTAGTCACTTCTTGCCTTTGCAGTGCCCGTCCACCCCCACCCCACCCCCCACCCCCCACCCCCACACACACACACGATGTTAGGTAGCCAATGTCCAAGTTGCCCATCCCTGTCTACTCTGTGTGTGGAGGGGGTGAGAATGATTCTTGCTGTAAGAATTTGTTCCCTCTTTTGAGCTACTGCTTCCATAGGTGTAGGTCAAGTTCAACAAATTGCATCAGATTACTGTTTTTTTCCTCTTCTTTCTTTCTTCTGGTTGAGCTCTGATCATCCAGTCATTGAAGCCAGGTCAAGTGGGTATTATCTGCAAGGGTGGGTGTTCTTGTACTTACGCCCTCTCTTTTTATCGCTTCACTCTCCACATTGTAGGGCTTAGCTCGCCACTTCATTGCTGTTTTTCCGTCACTTCCCCTTATAGGTGACAAGCATGGTCACCAATCAGAGCGTGTATTCTCATTGAGTCTTAGTCTTGGAAGGGGGTTTGCACTGAGGGGACCCGATCACTTGCCTTGATGTTTTCTGGGCAAGCAACTTGTTTGTTCTTGTAGTAACAGTCCATCTGCCTCGATTGTTTTGTATTTTTCCTGTAGGTCTTTCTTTCAAGAAGTATCTTCTGTTCTTCTAGCTGCTCCAGGCTGGTCTACTCATCCTTTCAAGTGGAAATTTCCCATCTCTGGAGATCTGGATGTGGTTCAGGCTTCTATCTATAATCTTATGTATTGCAGAGGCTCCACAGAAAACCTCCTTCACTGGGGATGTTGTAGCCCCATTTTAGGTATTCCAATCAGTTATAGGCAGAAGACAGACTTACAAGCTTTCTATGGTTGTTTCTGGCTATTCCTTTCTCTTCCCCTCCAGAGTCTATTTTTTAATATAATGCAAGGAAAACCAAGATTCAAATGACAGCCAAGCATCTTAACATTATTCCCCCTTTTTCCCATTCCAACCAGGTTTCAATCTCTGTATCCCAGAGCCCTGTAGTTCCAAGGTTGTGCACACATCATTATTTACCTGTGTCCCACTTAGCCCATTCAAATCTGCCTAATTCTTCTCCCATCTGCTTTGTTCTTCCATTCCCCTCTCCCTTCTTGTATATTGTCCCCCTCCCCAGCACCCAAACTACCCTGTGTCTATTCCCTCCCCTTTGCTCCACCTTCCCCTCCCTCCCCTCACCCCATCCCCACATCCCAGCAACCAGCAAAGAATCCACCCCCTTTAGTATGTGTTCTTTTCCTTAGTCTTTTACAGTAGTGGTCCTATGCAGTATTTCTCTCTTTGTGACTGACTAATTTCACTCAACATAATATCCTCAAGGTTCATCCATGTTAAGTGGTGGTTTGCAGCTTTCTTGTTATTCTTAAAGGTAGCATAATATTCCATGGTGTGTATATACCACAGTTTGTTTATCCATTCTTCAGTTGATGGGC
>NW_006412472.1:0-691 GCF_000296735.1 Chrysochloris asiatica | reverse complement strand
GGCTATTGTAAATGGTATTGGTTTCCTAATGTCCTTTTCAACGCTGTCATTTTTGGTATAGAGGAATCCAACTGATTTTTGTATGTTGATCTTATATCCTGCCAATTTGCTGAATCTTCCAGTGAGGTCTAGTAGCTTTTTAACTGAGTCTTTGGTGTTTTCTACGTATAGGATCATATTGTCTGCAAATAGGGAGAAGGTTTTCAGTTTCTCTCCATTGAGAGTAATGTAGACTGTTGGTTTTGTATATATGCTCTGTATTATGTTGAGGAATTTCCCTTCAATTCCTATTTTGTTGAGTGTTTTTATCAGGAATGGGTGTTGGATTTTGTCAAATGCCTTTTCTACATCAATCGATATGAATATGTGGTTTTTTTCTTTTTTTCTTGCTTATATAAAGAATTATACTGACTGTTTTTCTAATGCTGAAACCCACTTGGTCATGATGTATTATTATCTTTTTGATGTGTTGTTGGATTCTGTTGGCTAGGATTTTGTTGAGAATTTGTGCATCCATGTTCATGAGGGATATTGGTCTTAAATTTTCTTTCTTAGTGACATCCTTTCCTGGTTTTGGTATGAGGGTTATGCTTGCTTCATAAAATATATTAGGAAATTTTCTATCCTCCTCTATCTTCTGGAATAATTTGAGTAGAATTGGTGACAGCTCTTCCCTGAATGTTTGGTAGAA
>NW_006412471.1:6284-8470 GCF_000296735.1 Chrysochloris asiatica | reverse complement strand
GCTATGGGTCGGTTCTGACTCGATGGCACCTGACAACAACAACAACAATGTACAGCTGTTTTCACTTTTTCATCAGAGGTGAATCTTTTTCCGTGAAGGGGACCAAATAAGTAAAACTCCAATGGAACAAGACCAGGATTATAAGGAGGATGCTTTAACACATCAAAATGAAGTTTTTGCGGAGTGTCAACAATGTGGGCAGAGGTATGTGGATGTCCATTGACATACAAGATCACAATGTCCTTGGATAGCAGTCTTCTGCATATAATCCAAAGTTTAGGCTTCAGCTCTTCATTGAGCATCTCACTGTAATGTACATTGTTAATTGTTTAAACTTTTTCCAGATCGTGTTCAATGCTGGCCCTTGAGAATTAAAAGAAACTGTAAGTGTCAATTTTCTAACTGATGATTGACTTTTGAACTTTTTCTTGGTTAATGATTGAGGTTGCTTCCATTCCATACTCTGCCATTTACTCTTAGGCTCGTAGTGATGAATCCATGTCTCGTCGCCAGTACAATTTTTTAGAAGAAACTTTTATGTTGCTTCAAGTATAGGTCCAAATTTTGTTTGCTGATGTCCAAACACTTTTGTTTATGTTCTTCCATGAACTGTTTTGGTACCTGTTTTTCACAAAGTTTTCTAAACCCAGTTCTGTAGTAGATGATTTCATAGGCAGAGCCACATGATCCACTGTCACTCATCTATTCAACAGAATCATTTCATGTGTGTGCTAAATGTTGTCATCAGCTGTGGATGGGTGTTTGAATATATTTAGAGTGCAGATGAACTGATGATCTGTTCTGTAAACCTTCACTCTATTCACAATAAAAAGGTTAAAGAAAAGATGTGAAAAAGAACCAATGGTATTGAAGGAAGTGAAGGCATAAGTGAAAACCAAGGTTCCCAGGAATTGACAGAGTAAAAACTGAGATGCTTCAACAAACAAATGCAGCAATGGAAGCACTCATCTGTACCAAGAAATGTTGGAAGACAGCTACCTAAGCCAACCAACTAGAAAATATCCATACTGGTACCCATTCAAAAGAAAGGTGATCCAACAGAATGCAAAAACTGCCAAACAATATCATAAATATCACAGGGAAGAAAAATTTTACTGGAGATACTTTGAAAACAGTTGCAGCAGTACATCAACAGGGAATTGCCAGAAATTCAAGGTGGATTCAGAAGAGAACATGAAACAAGGGATGTCATTGCTGATGTCAGATGCATCTTGGCTCAAAGAAAAGGATACTAGAAAGCATCTTACTTGTGTTTTATTGACTATGCAAAGGCATTTGACTGTGTGGATCACAATAAATTATGGATACCTTTGTGAAGAATGGGAATCCCAGAACACTTCACTGTACTGATGAAAAACCTGGACAGAAACCAAGAGGCAGTCATTCAAACAGAAAAAGGAGATACTGCCTAGTTCAAAGTCAGGAGAGGTGTGTGTCAGGCTTGTATCCTTTCACCACACTTATTTACTCTGTATGCTGAGTAACCAATCCAAGAAGCTAGAATATGTTAAGAAGACTGACATCAGGATTGGAGGAAAACTCATTAAGAATCTCAGAGGATGACAAGATGGCCTCATGTACTTTGGACATGTCATCAGGAGGACCAGTCTGTGAAGAAGGACATCATGATTGGTAAAGTAGAGGCTCAGCAATAAAGAGGAAGGTCAGCAATGAGTGGAATTGATACAGTAGTTGCACCAATGGGCTAAAACATAGGAATGATTGTGAGGCTAGCACAGGACTGGGCAGTGTCTTATTCCATTTAACATGGAACGTATTCAATGGCGTCTACCAACAGCACAACTTATTATTCATTGCAAAGACAGAATTGAGAGCATGTGGCTCCCAAAGATGAAAACATAGACTATCAAGTCCTTAGAGAAAATGCTTGCCAACCTTTATACTATAGATGTAATAACTTTTTAGTATAATAACTTACCTTGCATCAGCATCTAGCCAATAGAGAGGTGTGTTAATGGCTCCTACATGTCTAGATTTGCCTATATTTCCTAGTTTTACCGATATTTTGCTTTTTTGCGTCCTACGATATGCCCACCACTCATCTGTCAGTTTGTCATACTGTGGTGGTTTGTATGTTGCTATGATGCTGGAATCTATGCCCCAGATATTTCAGATACCAGAAGGGTCACTCATTACGGACAGGC
>NW_006412471.1:0-6184 GCF_000296735.1 Chrysochloris asiatica | reverse complement strand
GAGTTTACTGGAAGATGAGCCCCTCAGGATAGAAAACACTCAAAATACAACTGGAGGAGAGTTTCCTCTTCAAAGCTTAGTTGACCATGCTGGCACAAATGAAGTAAAACTTTGGAGACCTTCATTTACTGATGGGACCCATCTCAAACTAAGGAGAAACAATTGCAAATACTCATTAATAATCAGAAGATGCAATGTATGATGTATGAATCTAGGAGAAGTTGTCAAAAATGAAATGGAACACATAAAGAATGATATCCTAGGCTTAGTGAGCTGAAATGGTCTGGTGCGGGAGTCCAGCTCTCTGCGGGGTCGTGAGACACAAGAGGAGACGTGGAGTCGGCAAAAATGAAAGCAATCGAAAGGCTCTCTTTCTCTGTCTGCCTGTTCTTATTTTTCTGTTCTTCTGGCCCAGCCCAGCAAGTCCTTATTTTTATATTTAAAACTACACAATACATAATGAATTGACACTTTGATCTTTCCTTGAATTATTACACAGTATATCACAATATTCTTGCACCTGGCCATTAGACAACTTTGACAAAAATATTTCTGTGATGTTCAAACTGACTTTCATCTCGCATGGGATATTAAAGATATTTTAGCAGTACTTCTTGATTACATGTTTGATCAATTTCAGACTGAAGAAATTAGTAGAACTCTTCAATTTCATCATCACTGATTTTAGTGATTATATATAAATTTGAATAATAGCTGTACTAACTGATCTTCCAGACAGCATTACACTTAAAGATACGACTTGAAATGTTCTTTTTGATGATTAATGCAAGCCATTTCTCTTCAATTTGTCATTCCTGGATAGTAAACCACATGGTTTTCAGATTCAAAATGGCAATTCTAGTCCATTTCAGCTCACTAGTGTCTAGGATATGGATCTTAATGCATTCCATTTCATTTTTGACATCTTCCTATTTTACTAGATTCATACTTTGTACATTCCATGTCTCCATTATTTATGGATGTTTACATCTGTTTCTTCTCATTTTGAGTTGTGCCACATCAGCAAATGATGGTCTCAGAAGCTTAACTCCATTCATATCATCATAGTCAACTCTACTGTGAGGAGATAGCTCAAGCCCCAGTCATATCTTGAGTGCCTTCCAACTGGAGTGCTATTCATGTTTCAGTGTCCAACAATCTGATGCTGACATTGTTCTGCTATTTACAACATTTTCAGTGGCTAAATATTCAGAAGTCATCTGTCTCTCCTTCTTCTTCGTATGTCTTAGTCTGGAACTTTAGCTGAAACCTGTTCACCATGGGCCGCCCTGCTGGTATTCAAAATGCCAGCATTATAGCTTCCAGTGGTGCACAGTATGAGAAACTAAGAAACAAGTGGTGGAAAGGAGGAGGCAGGTCTTTCCCAGTTGTATTTTGAGTGCCTTCCAATCTGAGGGGTTCATTATCTGCTGCTGCATCTGATAATATTCAGCTGTTAATGATATTGTTTCAATATTATGCCACATCAGCAAGTGAAGGTCTCAAAAGCTTGACTCCATTTGTATCATCATGGTCAACTCTACTTTGAGGAGGCAGCTCTTTCCCAGTCATATTTTGAGTGCCTTCCAACCTGAAGTGCTATTCATAATGTTTCAGTATTTAATCATCTGGTTCTGACAGTGTTCACTACTATTCATAAGGTTTTTGGTGGCTAAACATTCAAAACTAGCCTGTCTCTTCTTCTTACTAGTTTGTCTTAGTCTGGAAGTTCAGCTGAAACCCATCCACCACGGGTTACCCTGCTGGTATTTAAAATACTGGTAGCATAGCTTCCAGAATCACAGCAACACACAAGCCTGCCCAGTAAGACAAACTGACAAATGTGTGGTGAAAAAGGGATAGTGAAAGTGTTATATACACCACCTTGGAACAATAGTTTTCTTTGGGTAGATACATGTACAGAGAGACACAGGCCAAATGATATGGGAGGAAGAGTTGGGATATGCCCACACATATATAAGCAGTTCAAAGAGAATATTTGTACATGGGTATTTACCTTTATGTAAAACACAGCGATGAATGTGGTGGAGCACACAGTGGGCCAACTGTTGAAAACTTCTTAGATTATTAAACATTTTAAGGCAATGAGTTGGTAGATCTGGAGGCTCAAGCCCATAGTCTCAGGAGACACCATGGTCATTTGGCATAACAGAGTCCACAAAGACTATGTTCTACATCATACTTTGGTGAGTAGCAGTTAGAACCTTAAAAGCTCATGAGTGGCCATGCAAGGTGCAACTTTGGTTGCTCCATGTGTGGAAGAAAGAAGACTGATGAGAATTGAAGATACTTGGAATCAGTTTGTCCAATGAACTAATGGAACATGTGAATATCAGTCTCAACCACTCTGAGATCAGAAGAGTTATATGGTACCTGGTTACCATTGCCAACTGCTCTGAAAGGGATCACACTAAAAGGTCACAGAGTGGGAAAAAATGTGGAACAAAACTCAAAAAACTTTTTTTTTTTTTTTTAAGGACCAGTATTACTGGTCAGAGAGACGAGTAACTGGGGAAAGAGACCCTTCAAACTGGGGAAAAACTCACATTCATGGCCCAATATTCAGACAGTCAGTAGATTGGCATATAAGGGAGACAACAGAAAGAGCAAGGTATGCTCACCATGGAATGGTCAATAATTCAAAATTTAAAAAGGTAACATTTATCCAAGAACAGAGTTGAGAAGGGATGGGGAGGTAGAATGTAAATAGGAACCACAGAGAGGAGGCAGGTTAACTGTTGTTGCATGGAGGTGATTGCAATCATTGAGATGAATCAAGGCATATGATTTGTTGAGTGTAAAACTGATGATCTTGTCTGTAAACCTTCAGTCAGTTCACAATAAAAATTTTGAACAAATATACCCCAAACAAGAACAACAACAAAGAGATATCATGTTACTCCAGCATTTATAGTAAAGTTAAAAACAAAACAAACAGAAAACAACAAATGCTGGAGAAGCTGTGTAGAATACAAGACCCTCCTATACTGCTGATGGGACTGTAAAATGTTGCAACCACTGTGGAATATGGTATGGCACCTTCTCAGAAGGCTGGAAATAGAAATACCATATGATGTAGCAATCTCTCTACTTGGAATATAGCCTCAAAAAATAAGAACCATGACATGAACAGATCTATGCAAACCCATGTTCATTACAGCATTATTCACAATAGCAAAAAGATGGATGGAGAACAAACAAGATGGCAGAGTGGGTAGAAGTGCAGTTAGGAGCTCTGTCAGCAACAACACAGAATATTAGACCAAGCAGGCTCATGAACTCTGAATTTCTAAATATAAAGGAATATTTAGAAAGTTGGAAGGCTTACAGCTAGGGGAATTTGTAGCAGAAGCAAGAAATCCATTGTTTTCTAATCCAAGATGCTCAGCTGCTCCCGGAGCCACCATCTTGGGTGAGACCAAGCGGGGGAAGGATCAGAGCAGCCATGGACACCTGACAGAACTGCAGAGATAAAGGTGTGGACACTTTTTTTTTTTTTTTTTTTTTTTTTTTTTTTTTTTTGTATCTGTTCATTGGTCTCTCACTGGCAGCACACCTCCATACAGGTGACTAGACAGGGTGCCTGAGTGAATGGACAACCCCCCCACCAGAGGAGTTCTACTATGCATGTGCACAGATTGCCTTGAAATTTAAAGTGACAGTTTCCACTTAAAACCAAACTGGAGTGCAAAGCATCCACAGCTGGCCCTGAACTGTTTACCACTAAGAAAAAGGCCTGAACAGTGATTGTGGAACAGGACAGGCAGACTAAAAAGGAAACAGGCAGAAAATTAAATACTGAGTTATGTCACAATGACCAACAGTGGCATCTTGAAATTTCCCAGGAAGAAGAGCAAAAAGGGAAGCCTGTCTCCTAATCACATCTACCTGGAGGCAATCAGAAAGCATAAAAAAATACCAAAATACACACCCATCTAAGTATTTAGGTCACAGACACCTCCTAAATATATCCAAAAAACAAAAACAGATGACCATATCAGCACATGTCCAGAAACAAGATAAAGTGACTGAGGCAAATGAGCTGTAAGTAGACCTACACTCCATACTGGAAGATGGGCAGGCTTTGGAAATGCCTGAGAAGGAATTCAGAAAAAATGATTATAAAATGTATCAAAACACTTTACATTGGAGTTGAGAAAAATAAGGAAGAATTCAGGAAAGTGCTACAGGAACAATCAAATAAGATAGATACAGTATTGGAAACAATTCAAACCTACAGAAAGGGCCCACATGATTAATAATAGAATATCAGAAATGGACAATACACTGAAAGGACAAAGGAGTAGAATTGAAGAGATAGAAGCCATAACTAGTGAGCTAGAAGATAAATCTCTCAACACTATGATAGAAGAGCAAGCAGAAAAAAAGAATAAAAAAATCTGAAGAAGGCCTAAGATTCAGGTTGGACAACATGAAGAGGAATAACTTAAGAATTATCGGCACTCTAGAACAGGAAGAATCACACAAGTCCACAGAGGAAATACTTGAAGAGCTGCTGGAAGAAAATTTCCTTAACATCCTGAAAAGTGAAAAGATAAACATTCAAGAAGCTCAACGAACCCCAGGAAGGATAGACCCCAAAAGAAAATCACCAAGACATATAATAATCAAGCTTTCCAAATTCAAAGATAAGGATAGAATCCTGAAAGCAGCTAGGGAAAAGAGAATTGTAACATTCAAAGGCAAGCAAATCAGATTAAGCTCTGATCTCTCAACAGAAACCATGCAGGCAAGAAGGCAATAGGGAGACATATATAAAACCCTGAAAGAAAAAAAAAACTGCCAACCAAGAATCTTCTACCCAGCAAGGCTGTCAATCAAGTATGAAGGTGTAATCAAAACATTCCAGGATAAACAGAAGCTAAGGGATTTTGCCAAAGCCAACCCTGCTATGGAAAATATCCTAAAGGAAGTTCTGTGAACTGAGAACCAACAAGAATAGACAACAGAGAATGATGTACATGGCAGCATCACCCTGAACTCAATTGACAAATGGAAATGTCAAGAACAGAGTAAAATTATAAGAACAGAGTATTTGGGTGGTACGTCTATGATCAAAACAATTACAGTGTGAAAGAAGGTCAACGAGGTGGTGAGAAGGTCAGGTACATTACAGGATAAAATAGACTGTCTTAAATGGAGGGAAGAATTAATAGAATATAAAAAGGTAACCACAACATGGGGTTGGGGTGGGGGGTTTAGTTCGGGTGTTGGGTAGGGCAATACAAGAAGCAGGAGGAGGTGGAAGAACAAGATAAGATGGGGAACACTGAGACAGGCTTGCATGGTTAAGTGGGACAGAGGTAAAAAGTGATGCATGCTCAACCTTGCAACAACAGAGCTCTGTGATAGTTCTAGGCATAGTTTGAAGAGGGGAAATAATACTAAAATGCTTGACTGTCTTAAGAATACTGGTTTCCCTTGCCTACTATTGTAAAACAAGACACTTCAGTGTGATCGAAAGGACTGTTGGGAAACATGACTACAGAAACTTCATGTCTTTAGCCTATAACTGATTGGAATACCTAAAAGGGATTCTAGAACTTGCCCAGTGAAATAGGCCTCTTGCACTGCCTTTGAAGAGTATAGGACCTTAGGTGGAATCCTGCATCCCATCCAGAACCTTATAAAGTGGTACATTCCCACTAGTAAGGACAAGCAGACCAGCCTGGAACAGCTGGAGCAACAGAAGATACATCTTCAAAGAAAGATCATCAGGAAAAACCCAACACAAAAATGTCAGCATGACTGGCTACTACAAGAATAAACAAGCTGTTAGCTGGGAAGCCATCAAGGCAAGCAATCAAGTTCCTTCAGGACAAACTCCCCTCTAAGACTGAAACTCAAAGTGAACACATGAACAGGCATGTAAGCTTGCTGGTGACCACATTGGTCCACTGGTGAGTGGAAGAAGAGGAAAGTCAGCAATGAAGAAATAAATGGGCTGAGTTCAACCACAGTCCATTGAATCCCGTTGACCTGGAGATGAGAGAGAGAAGAGGAAGGGCTGGTTGGTCCAAAGTGTGGTGAGATCTGGGGACACCTGAGCCCATGGACAAGGACATAGCCACAGAGGACTAGAGCTGAGAGTAAAGCATCCAGCTGATATGAAGTGAGGGGAGATGCACAAGAACACCCAAAC
>NW_006412470.1:7724-8679 GCF_000296735.1 Chrysochloris asiatica | reverse complement strand
TGCAGAGGCTCAGCAGGAATCCTCCTTCACTGGGCACGTTTTAGCCCCATTTTAGGTATTTCAATCAGTTATAGGCAGAAGACGGACTTACAAGATTTCTATGGTGATATTTCTGGCTATTCCTTTCTCTCCCCATCCAGTGTCTATTTTATAATGGTATACAAGGGAAACCAAGATTCAAAAGACAGCCAAGCAAGTTAACATTATTTTCCCCCTTTTTCCCATTCCAACCATGTCTCAATCTCTGTATCCCAGAGCTCTGTTGTTCCAAGGTTGTGTATACATCATTATTTACCTTTGTCCCACTTGGCCCATACAAACCTGCCTAATTGATTTCCTGTCCACTTTGTTCTTCCATTCCCTTCCCTCTTCTTGTATATTGCCCCCCTCCCCAGCACCCAAACTAGCCTGCATCTATTCCTTGTCCTGTGCTCCACCTTCCCCTGCCTCCCCTCACCCCACCCCTATATCCCAGGAATCAGCAAAGAGCCTCCCTACCTCCCTTTAGTATGGGTTCTTTTTCTTAGTCTTTTACAGTAGTGGTCCTATGCAGTATTTCTTCTTGTGTGACTGACTAATTTCACACAATATAATGTCCTCAAGGTTCATCCACGTTAAGTGGTAGCTTGCAGCTTCCTTGTTATTCTTCAAGGTAGCATAATATTCCATTGTGTGTATGTACCACAGTTTGTTTATCCATTCTTCAGTTAATGGGCATTTTGGCTAGCTCCATCTTTTTGCTATTGTAAATAGTGCTGCTATGAACAATGGTGTGCATATATCTACTCGTATTTCTTGTGGGTAAATACCAAGTAGAGGAATTGCTGAATCATAAGGTGCGTATATAGCTCATATTTCTTGTGGGTAAATACCAAGTAAAGAAATTGCTGAATCATAAGGTATTTCTATTTCCAGCCTTCTGAGGAAGCACCACATTGCTTTCCAGAGAGGTTGG
>NW_006412470.1:4715-5284 GCF_000296735.1 Chrysochloris asiatica | reverse complement strand
CAACGAGATGGATTGGCCAGGTGGCATCATTGATGGACTCAAGTGTGGCGGCAGTAGTGAGGTTGGCCCAGGATCGGACATTGTTTCGTTCTGCTATGCATGGGGTCGCTATGAGTCGGTGCTGACTCGATGGCACCTAACAACAACAACAACAACAATGACTAGTGATTGTCAACTTTTCTTCATATGTTTGTTGGCTGCCTGGATCTACTCCTTGGTGAAGTGTCTGTTCTTGTCCTGTGCTCATTTTTAAATTAGGATATTTGCTTGTTTGTTTTTTCTTGCAGAGCTGTTGTAGTTTCCTATATATTTTCGAAAAAAGTCACTTGTCTGATATGTCATTGCAAAAGATTTTTTCCCATTCTGTGGGTTCTCTTTTTACTCTTTTGGTGAAGTCTTTTGATACACATAAGTTTTTAATTTTTAGTATGTCCCACTCATCTCTTTTGTCTGCTTTTGTTTGTGTAGTTTTCAAATGTTTGGTAGTCTGTGTATTCCCTGAATTAGTGCCTTCACATTTGTTCCTGTTTTTTCGTTGATGTCCTTCATAATTCTGGGATTTACATTTA
>NW_006412470.1:0-3454 GCF_000296735.1 Chrysochloris asiatica | reverse complement strand
TGAGGAATTTCCCTTCAATTCCTATTTTGTTGAGTGTTTTTATCAGAAATGGATGTTGGATTTTGTCAAATGCCTTTTCTGCATCAATCAATATGATAATGCGGTTCTTTTCTTTTTTCTTATTTATATGGTGGGTAACGTTGATCGTTTCTGTAATGTTGAACCATCCTTGTATCCCTGATATGAATACCACTTGGTCATGATGTATTATCTTTTTGATGTGTTGCTCGATTCTGCTGGCTAGGATTTTGTTGAGAACTTTTGCATCTGTGTTCATTGTTGGGGTCCTGCCTCGACAGGGGAGTTTGGTTCATGAAGTAGGGAGATCTGGTAGTGGAAGAGACAGATAAAGAGTATACACAAAGATGCGACGAGAGAGAGAAAGAAACACCCCGAAACTAGAGTGTATGCAAAACTGGTGGGCAGACCCTGGACTACATGCATCGTGGCCCTTGCAGGCAGTAATGCACAGCCCTGCAGGCAGTAACGCACCGCCCTGCAAACCATAATGCATATAGGGTTCCATCTGCACCCCCTTTTTATTTCAGGGAGGGACTTTACACAAAGGAAGAAGGGGATTATTAAGACAGGGTACAGAAATGAAATGTGATTAATCGTTCAAAACAGGACACCATGATTGACGGGAACAAATTCTAAAACATACATCGCAAATTGACTTAATAATCTAACATCCTTAATTTTCCAGAAATTCAAACAAATTGTTATAAATTACTTTTTAGGTTCAAATCCTAAGGCAGCAACTCGAGATTTCTCCAGGCTAATTAACATACCTATAGCACTTGATCTCAAGTGGGAAAAGGTGAAAAGGATTCAAAAGGTCTGGGAGGAGTCCAGCTGTTTCAGCTACCTGGCCTAGGCTTGCAGGAGAAAGAAGGACACCTAGGTTAATGATTTACATCTGGGGACAGTCTGAGGTGGCCAACACTATTATTCCTTGAACAATACCCCGGAAGTAGCCAAACTACTTTGAGTGAATTCCTTGGGCAGACTGTCTCCAGAGCCCCCTTGCAAACTTGCTTTGGAACTTTTTACAGCCTTGGCTTTAGGAGGGGCTTTTGTTTTAATATTTGTCCATGGGTATCAAGGGCTCATGTATTAGGTTAATATCAAACATAACTGAATAACTTGATAAAGAACAGTTTTGCCATGCTTGCCAGGTGGCCAGAGTTTGTTCCTCAGAGAGATTTGTTCCCAGAACCTTATGCACTGCCAACACAGTGGAGACATTAAGAGAGGCACATAAGAAACCATTTTCTCAGAAGCTACAATTACTGGAGTTCGAAGCATAGAATGAATAATAGGACCAAAGAAAATTATACAGAGCTAGCCCAACAGTGAGTTCATAAAGGCCAATGAACCTGGGACGTCCGGAGGTCACTTCCTTGGGCTTTCAGGGTCCCTGGCTAGCCATCCTGAGTGGGGCCATGGTGTAGGATTTTCGTCCATGACACAGGGCCTCAACATCTCAGTGATTGCAGTCTCCAACAGTTCATGAGGGATATTGGTCTATAATTTTCTTTCTTAGTGATGTCCTTCCCTGGTGTTGGTATGAGGGTTGTGCTTGCTTCATAAAATGTATTGGGAAGTTTTCCATCCTCCTCTATATTCTGAAATACTTTGAGTAGAAATGGTGACAGCTCTTTCCTGAATGTTTGGTATAACTCACCAGTGAAGCCATCTGGGCCTGAAATTTTTTGGTTGGGAGACTTTTGATGACCTGATCAATTTCTTCTTTTGTTATGGGTCTGTTCAGGTTTTCTACTTCACTGTGTGTAAATTTAGGTAGATCATGTTTTTCTAAAAATGTGTCCATCTCTTCTAAGTTTTCAAACTTGTTGGAGTACAACTCTACATAGTATTCTGTTACTATCCTTTTGATTGCCTTTGGTTCCATTGTGACATCGCCCTTGTGGTTTCTAATGCATGTTATTTGTGTCTTCTCCCTCTTTTGTTAGGTTTGCCATTGGTCTGTCAATTTTGTTAATCCTTTCAAACAAGCAGCTTCTTGTCCTATTGAGTCTTTCTATAGTTTTCGATCTCATTTATTTCTGCTCTAATCCTTATTATTTCTTTTCTTTTGGTGGCTGTAGGTTCCCTCTGTTGGTCTGTTTCTAATTGTTGTAGATGCTCTGTTAATGTGTTAATTTTGTTTTTTCCTTCTTTTTGGTGTGTGTGTTTATTGCAATAAATTGTCCTCTCAGCACCGCTTTCACCGTGTCCCAAAGATTTTGGTATGTTGTGTTTTCATTCTCATTTGTTTCTAAGAACTTTGTGAATTCACGTTTAATTTCTTCTAGGACCCAGTCGCTTTTCAGCAGGGTGTTTTCAGTTTCCACGTATTTGACTTTATTTCTTTGGTCTTCCTATTTTTGATTTCTAAGTTGATAGTGTTCTGGTCTGAGAAGATACTTTGTAGTATTTTGATATTTGTAAATTTATGGAGCTGTGTTTTGTGACCTAAGACGTGGTCTATTCTGGAGAATGTTCCATGTGCACTGGAAGAGAGTGTTTATTGTGCAGTTGTTTATTGATCTATTAGTGAGGATTTATGTTTTCTTTACATTGAGATGTAATTCATACCAAAGGCTGTGGTTTTTGATCTTCATTAGTATATATTTTAAGTTCTCTTCATTTTCAGTATATAGATAGGGGCTTCAAAAAGTTATTGTAAGTGCCCCATTATCTTCTAATTTTACTTTTCTACAAACTTGATATCCTATCATATATAGCGACTACTGGTGTGGCTCTGTAGGATCAGCACTAGACTGTGAACCACAAAGTCAGCAGTTAAAACCCACCAGCTCCTCCTTGGAAACCTTTGTAGGGTTGCTTATGAGTTGGAACCAACATGACAGTACTTAATGACAATAACAACATCATATTACAAATCAAGCTTCTAATCTCACATTCAGCAGTTCCAAACTACCAGCTGTTCTGCAGGAGAAAGGTGAGGCTTTCTGCTTCCATAAAGATTTATAGCCTGGGAAACCCTGTACAGGATCGCTGTGAGTGAAACCGACTCCAAGGCATACAACAACAACATATAGTATATGGAGTCCTGGTGTGGTACTGTAGGATAAGCACTCTACTGCCAGTGAGTTTGAACCACCAACCTAGTGGTTCAAACTCACTGGCCACTCCTCAGGTTGCTATAAATCAAATGGACTGCACTTAATAACTTAACAACATATAGTGTATACACACACACCTAAACCCCAAGACCTATTGTCGTAGTGTTGATACCTACTCACCAACCCTGCGGTTAGCACTCCAGTGCTTAGCCTCCTGCACCACAGGGCTCCTTTTCACTCATACACACACACACACACACACACACACACACACACGTATGTATATATGACTACCTGGCCGACTGATTGGAAGAGGTCCATATTTGTGCCCATTCCAAAGAGAAAAGACTCAATGGAATGTG
>NW_006412469.1:4362-8286 GCF_000296735.1 Chrysochloris asiatica | reverse complement strand
TTTGATGTAACTTAGGATTTAATTTTCAGCCTATTTCCTTTTTTGTCTGCTTGTCCTGCTCCACAATCCCCGTTCAGGCCTTTTTTTCTAGTTGGAAACAGTCTAGGGCTGCCTGTGGCCATTTGGTTTTAATTGGGAACTGTCTCTTTAAATTTCAAGGAGATCTGTGCGCATGCATAGTAGAACCCTGTGAGGGTGGGGCTGGGGTGCCCGCTAGCTCAGGCACCCCTATAGTCACCAGAATGGAGGTGCACAAACAGCAAGGGACCAATGAAAAGAATATCCACACCTTTATCTCAGCGGTTCTGCCAGGCATCTGTGGCTGCTCCGATCCAAAAGAAAAGAATGTCCACACCTTTATCTCAGCGGTTCTGCCAGGCATCTGTGGCTGCTCTGATCCTTTCCCCACATGGTCTCACCCAAGATGGCAGCTCCTGGAGCAGCCGAGCATCCCGGACTAGACAGCAATAGATTTCTTGCTTCTGCCACAAATTCCCCCAGCTGTGAGCCTTCCAACCTTCTAAGTATTCCCTTATATGTGGTTCAGAGTTCTGGGACCATCCCCTGAGGCTGCTTGGTCAGGTATTCTGTGTTGTTGTTGGCGGAGCTCTCTGTTATACGTCCACCCGATCAGCCGTCTTGTTTGTTCTCATCCTCCTTTTCTTAACTTATTTTGACAAAGGTGGAATAGGAAGACAGGCCAATGTCAATTCCATTGAATAACCACTATTTATTGAGCTCCTACTGTGTCCCAGCACTTTCTTCCTTTCTTTTTTTAAGTTTTAATTGTTAATTGAGTGTTAGTTTACATAGGAGAACATCGATTTTACACTCATCCTATTTTATTTTGTTTCATTGCAATGATTACAATCTCTCCGTGCATCATCATTCAAGAATACTTGCTTCCATTTCCTCTTTTTTTTTGGATGTACACAAAAACACTTAGGAATATAGAATCATTTAAACAACGAAAGGGCACATTTTGCAAGCCTGCCTCCTGGCCACCAGTACACAGCTTTTCTCTTTCCATGAGTCTGGGGTCCTCAGCTGTCTATCTCTCCATGTCATCATCTCTGCTTCCATCTCTGATGTCGCTGCTTCTCTGGATAAGGTCCCGCATTCTGCTCGTGCTCTTCTCCCTTGATGGTCCTAGGGTCCTCTGTTCCTGGAATGTAAGATTAACAACTCCCCGCTTATGTCACAAAATATCTACCTTTACAGTTGTGACAATTGCAATTAGTCAATGATAACAATTACTCACTATTGTATCATAAGAATCTTATCCCCATCTTCTTTCACCAGACCTGTCTAGAAAATATGAAAACTATTCAGTGGGGATTCTACCTTCCCCTGCACACTCTGAAACAACTCTGTCTTGAAACCTTGTAAGCTAGCCTCTTCATGTCTTTATATCTGCCCCCACCCCTCCATTTTAGGTAGCCAATACCTAAGTTACCCATCCCTATCAACGCTTTGTACAGAGGGGATAGGTTTGATCCTTGATGTGAAGAATCCTTCCCTCTCAGTTGGCATTTGAGCTATTACATCCATAAGTATAGGTCAAGTTCATCAAATTATAGCAATTTACACTTGTTTACTTTATCAGTTTTAAAATCTTCTTCTAGTCGAGTTCTGATTATCCAGCCATCTGAGCTAGGCCAAATGGGTACTATCTGCAAGTCTGGGTGTTCTTGTACATCTCCTCTCACTTTATACCAGCTGGACGCTTCACTCTTAGCTTTAGCCCACCATGGCTATGCCTTTGTCCATGGGCTCAGGAGTCCCCAGGTCTCCCCAAACTTTGGACCAACCAGCTCTTCCACTTCTCTCTCTCATTTCCAGGTCAATGGGGGTCTATTGAATGTGGTTGAACTCAGCCCATATCTTCATTGCTGCCTTTCCTGCACTTTCACTCACCAGTAGACCAACTTGGTCACCAGCAAGGTTATATGCCTGCTCATGTGTTCCCTTTGAGTTTCAGTCTTGAAGAGGGTGTTTGTCTGAAGGGTGTTCCAGGTACTGTCTTTAGATAATTTTTATTTTATTATTATTATTTTGCAAGAAATACTTGCAGGAGCATCATTATCTCCTTTCTATCAATGAATAAATAGAAATTTATGAAAGTTAGCTAACATAAGTTTCGGTCACACAACTCACATATGAAAGAGCTGGGGTTTGAACTCAGAGCCATGAGACAACAAAGCATGCCTGTTCCTACTGCTTCTAGAGTCCTTTGGTGCCCACAGGTCTGCAGTCTGGTATTTATATGAATGTTTCTTGTTTTCTTAAGGGTTTGACAGTGGATTTGTCTATCTTGCCTGCTTGCAAGACTGAGTAATTACCTTTTTATATCAGATTATCAGCTGGTAGTTTCGATTTGGGTTTTATCTTTGAACTGTTTCCAACCATGGTACAAAGTCTATCCATGTCTTTCAACTTATGAAGAAAAACAGAATTCTTCTTTCTTCTGAAGCAATGAAGGAGTTGATCCCATTATGAAAGTGTAGTAGGAAGATAGGGTTTCTATAGATTCGATTTCACATAACATTAGCAGCCACCGCTTGCATATGCGAAAAGGCAAGGCACAGAGACATAACCGAATACAAACACTTTTGTTATCACTCTGGAGTTAGAAATTAGTTGCAAGACTCATAAAGATGGTTTTGCTGGGGTTATCACATGAAAATGATAATACTTTTAACAGAAAGATTGTATTGGTTGTGCTGGTGCCTTTTGAAGTTTTGCCATCATTTAGCATTTCTTAGAAGGTGGTTGTAAGGCATCTGTAAATAAATATCACTGACTGCACATTTATTATTTTTTTTAAATTTTAGGAACATTGTTTGCTTCCTATGAAAATGGAGGTTTTAAACTTGACTTTGAAGTTTTCTCAGCTATAAAACTGTATTTGTAGCTGAATGAAAGCTTTTAACTCTTGGTATATTGTCTTTGATTGCTGTTATGCCTGTTTGCAATAACTTCCCTTAAGATTCATGTGTAGGAAATGCTAGTGCCAATAGAGGTTTTTCAGGAATTAGAACTAATTGTAAGTGTCAGAATGAGCTGTAGTGCTCATTTGCTAGGGTTTCAAACTTTGCCCAGAAGCTCAAGGTTACAAGCCCCAAACTGTTTATGGTCACAATGACAAGAAATGGTGATTCAAGATGTGCATTCTGGAAGGAATCTACTGCAAAAGGTGTGCCTTATTAGTAGACTTTCAGTATATGAAATATTTGTTCACTCATTCATTTATTTATTCACTCATTTTAAAAACAACAATTTAGTGAATGCTTACTCTGTACCAGGCACTGGGACAGATATAAAATGAAGGTGAACAAAATACATAGGATTCAAGGAGCTTATAGTGTCATGAGGAAGATTACAAGAGATTTGTAAAATAAAAACACAAAATAATGTAGAGAGTTCTGAAAGAAAAGTATTTGGTTCTGAACAAGGGATTAATAGGGTGTCCAGGAACGGTCTGTGCAGAGATATTCTTTAAGCTAAATCCTACAGGCTGAGTACAAGCCAGCCAGTGAGAAGCTCTCTTGGAGATTGAACAGAGGGAAGAAGCTTGACAAAGTTAAGGATTTGAAAGAAGTTCGGTATGGCTTGAATATGGTGAGTGAAAAGCAGTGTGATGAGGCATGAAGGTTTGTTGTACCTGAGAAAGATTTTGGTTTTTTTTCCCCTAGGATATTAGGTAGCTGTTAAACAGGGAATTATATAATCTGATTGCCATTTTAAGAACATCACCCTGTCTACTATGTTGTTGTTGTTGTCAGGTGCCATCGAGTCGGAACCGACTCATAGCGACCCCATGCACACCAGAACGAAACAATGTCCGATCCTGGGCCAACCTCACTACCGCTGCCACACTTGATACCATCAATCATGCCACCTGGCTGATCCATCTCGTTGGGA
>NW_006412469.1:0-1372 GCF_000296735.1 Chrysochloris asiatica | reverse complement strand
CTTTCCACCATGGGTGACCCTGCTGGTTATTTAAAACACCGGTGGCATAGCCCTCAGAATCACAGCAACTCAAACCACCACAGCACGACAGACAGACTAGTGGTGGCTGTCTACTATGTAGATTTGGATAATGGTTTCAATAATGGTAAAAATAAAAGCAAGGAAACCAGTTATAAATCTGTGGTATTAGTCCAGATGCGAGATGGCTGTAGTTCAGAATGGTAACAAAACAGTGGATGAACTCTACAATTGTTGGGAAATAGAATGAATAGACTGATAATGGATTAGATGTGAGGCCAGTGAGAGAAAGAGAAACTGAACTCTAAAGACTACCAGGAATCCATTGCCAGCAATTAGGAGGACAAAGATGCAGTTTTATGGATATGCAGAGGCTAGAAGGCAAGTAGATTTTGGGTGAATGAGCAAGATTGTTTAAAATTATATATCCTTTATCATCAGGTTGCTGACCTCAAGGTCAGAGGTTCTGTGGGAGAAAGAAGAGATTGTCTGGTCCTATAAAGACTTATCATCTTAGAAATCCTACATAAAGTCACTATGAACCAGCATTGACTGGGTGGCAGTGGGGTTTGTTCTTTTTAAAATCAGATAAAGGATATTGCCTCTATTTCTAGTTTGCTATAAATATGTGGTTATCATGAATGTATGTTAACCTTTATGAATTGTTGTTGTTGTTGTTGTTAAGTGCCATCGAGTCGGGTCCGACCCATAGCGACCCTGTACAGGGTTTTCGAGGGTGTAAATCTTTACGGGAGTAGAAAGCCTCATCTTTCTCCCGCGGAGCAGCTGGTAGTTTCGAACCGCTAACCTTAAGATTCGCAGCCCGATTCGTAACCACTACGCTACCAGAGCTCCTTATAACCTTTATGAATAGCCTTTTCTTAATCTATTGAGATGATCATATAATTTTCCATTTATTTTTACTAGTGGAACATTGGATAATTTTTTAATGTTAAAACAGCTTTGCATTTTGAGACTGAATCCTGTGTGTTTGTTATGTATAATCTTTTTACACATTGCTGTATTTGTTATGCTAAATTTTGTTTAGAATTTTAAGGAAACCCACAAACCTGTATCACAGGAGAGATTGGTCTATAGTATTTTTTTCTTGTAATTTCTTTGCTTCATTTTGGGTATTAAAATTATGTTAGCCAAAAAAATGAGTCGGGAAATTACATTTTCTCTTCTTTGGAAAAATATATGGAAAAATTGGTAACATTCTTTTTTAATATTTTGTAAAAAGTGAAGTCATCTGAACCTGTAATTTTATTTGTGGGAATGTTTTAAAATAGTGAATTAATTGCCTTTTATTAGTTATAAGTTTGCTTAATTGTGTGCATGTAAGTGTTTTTTT
>NW_006412468.1:5141-8491 GCF_000296735.1 Chrysochloris asiatica | reverse complement strand
GAAGTACAGTTCTACTCTGCAGACACAGGGTAGTCAAGAGTCATAATTAATTCAAAAGCAACAGGTTTGTCATTTAGTTTTAAGATGACTATGCTAAGGTTTCTAGGTGGAACAAACAATCTGTACTTGACTACTAACCTAAAAATTAGTTCAAACCCATACAACCATATCCTGGAGAAAAAAAGTCCTGGTGATCTGCTTCTGATAAGATTACAGTCAAGAAAGTCCCATAAAACAGTTGTACTTTTTTAACACATTGTCGTCGTTGTTGTAAAGTGCCTTCGACTCTGACCCATAGTGACCCTGTGTAGGATTTCCAAGGAGCAGCTGGTCAGCTTGAACCACCAACTTTGCAGTTCAAATGGCTTTACAGTCAGGCATATTAACCCACAGCACCACACCAGGACTCCTTTTAACACATGGGTCACCATAATTGGAATTGACTTAATGGCAATTCAGTAGCAACTAACAGCAACATAATACAAAAATAGAAAATAACAAGTACTGGAAGAGATGTGGAAAAGTGAAAACAACCAAAATACAAAGGATAATAAGAGAATACTATGAAAATTTGTACTATAACAAATTTTAAAAACTAGAAGAAAAAGACAAACTTCTAGATATAAATTGCCTACCTAAACGAACAGAGACAGATGTAGAAAATCTGGCCAATTCTACCAAACATTCAGAAAAAGAGTTGACACCAATTCTACTCAAAAGTATTCCAGAATATAAAAAAGGAAGGAATACTTCTGAATTCATCTTATAAAGCAAGCATAACCCTGATGCCAAACCAAGGCAGATACATCACTAAAAAGGAAAATTATAGACCAATATTCTTCATGTACGTAGACACAAAATTTTCAACAAAATCCTTGTCAAGAGAATCCAACAATATATCAATAATAATACATCACAACCAAGTGGGAGTCGTGCCAGGTTCAACATAATGCAAAAAGGGTTCAACATTAGAAAAATAATGTAATCTGCCACATGCATAAAACAAAAGATTTGAAAAGGCACTTGACAAAATCTAACACCTAGATAAAAATGTTCAACAAAATAGGAATAAAAGGGAAATTCCTCAACATAGTTTAGAGCATATCTACAACAGCAATGGCCAACATTAGTCTCAATGGAGAGATACTGAAAGCATTCCTCTCTGGAACAGGAACCAGACACCACTCTTATTGAATATTTCATTAAATATCGTAGCTAGAACAATAAGGCAAGAAAGTGAAATAAAAGTCATCAAAATTGGAAAAGAAGAAGTAAAGCTATCTCTGTTTGCAGATGATATTATCTGTCATACACATAAAAAAACCAAAAGATAATTACAAGAATTATTTGAAAGGTTCATCAAAGTGGCAGGGGAAAAGATCAACGTACAAAAATGAGTCAAATTCCTTTACACTGAAAAAGAGAACACTGAAAAGGAGATCAAGGAAATGATATCATTTAAAAATGAAATACTTGGGAATAAATTTAACCAGAGATTCAAAACTCCTATAGAAAGAAAATTGCATTACTACAAGAAGCCAAAAGAAACCTACATAATTGGAAACCTGCAATTTTCATGAATAGAAAGACTTGACATTGTGAAAATATCAATACTACCCAAAATGATTCATCATTCGTCTGTCAGTTTGTCATACTATGGTGGCTTGTGTTTTGCTATGATACTGGAAGCTATGCCATCAGTATTTTAAATACAGGAATGTCACACAGCAGGTTTCAGCAGAACTTCCAGACTAAGACAGACTAGGAAGAAGGAGAGGCAGACTTCTTCTGAATGTTTAGCCACTGAAAACATCTGATATTATAAATAGCAGCAAACATCTCCAGATATAGTTCTGGAAGATGAAAACATTATGAATAGCATCAGAATATTGTTAGATATGGTGCAAGAAGATGAAACCCTCAGTTTTGAAGGCACTGAAAAAATGACAGGGGAAGAGCTGCCTCACCAAAGTATAGTAACCATGATGATATAAATGGAGTAAAAATTTTCAGAACCTTCATTTGCTGATCAGGCACAACTCAAAATGAGGAGAAACAGCTGCAAACATCCATTAATAACTGGAGCATGTGATGTATGAAATATGAGCCTAGGAAAATTGGAAGATGTCAAAAATGAAATGGAACACATAAAGATCAATATCATAGGCATTAGTGAGCTGAAATGAACTGTTATTGGCCATCTTGAATCTAACACTCATATGATTTACTATGCCAAGAACAACAAATTCAAGAGGAATGACATCATATTCATTGTCAAAAAGAACACTTCAAGATATATCTTGAAGAACAATGCTGTCTGTGACCCAACACCTACAAGGAAGAAAAGTTAATACCACTATTATTCAAATTAAAACATCAACTACTAAAGCCAGTGATGGTGAAATTGAGGAATTCTTTCACCAGCTGCTCCTTGGAAATCCTAGACAAAGTCACCATGGGTTGGAATCAACTCAATGGCACTTAACAACAACAACAACCAACTTCTTCAGTCTGAAGTTGATCAAACATGCCACCAAAATGTATTTTTTTGATAATTACTGGTGATTGGAATGTGAGGGTTGGAAACAAAGAGAAAAGATCCATTGTTGGAAACTATGATCTTGGTGATAGAAATGATGCTGAAGAGCATATTTATGATAGAATTTTACAAGACCAAAGACTTATTTGTTGTAAATAACTTTTTGAAATAACAAACATGACTATACACATGAGCCTCACCACGTAGAATACACAGGAATCAAATTGACTGCATCTTTGTGAAGATATGGTGGAAAAGCTCCATATCATCCGACAAAAGGAGGCCCGGGGCCAACTGTGGAACAAGCAATCAATTACTTATATACAAGTTCAGGCTAAAGTTGAAGAAAATTTTAAAAGTCCACAAGAGCCAAAATATGACCTTGAACATATTCCACCTGAATTTAGAGGTCATCTCAACAACAGAATTCATGCATTAGACACTAATGACCAAAGATCAAAGTAGTTGTGTGATGGCATCAAGAACATTGTACAGGCAGAAAGCAAAAGGTCATTAAAAAGACAGGACAGAAAGAAAAGACAAAAATGGATGTCAGAAGAGACTCTGAAACTTGCTCTACAGCAAAGAAATGATAAAGTGAATAAAGAAAACAAGGAAGAAAATGAACTGAATGGAAATTTTCAAAGGGCAGCTCAAGAAGACAAATTCAAGTATTATAATGAAATGTGCAGAGACCTGGAGTTGGAAAAACAAAAGGGAAAATATCCTCAGCATTTCTCAAGCTGAAAGAACTGAAGAAAAAATTCAAGTCTTGACTTGCAATATTGAAACATTCTATGGACAAAATGGA
>NW_006412468.1:2121-3611 GCF_000296735.1 Chrysochloris asiatica | reverse complement strand
AAAAAAGAGTAAGAAGAAAGCCAAAGTACCCTCTGAGAAGTAACTAGTCTACAGGGTTAATAGCCTACACAAGCAATGGTCTCATCTACCCTGACCCCAGAAATATTTGATGATGCCTGGCTACTGATCATTCTGATCAGGGTCACAAGAGATGGACTGTAATAGAAGAGGAGAAATACACAGAACCATGCTCAAAAATCTTTTTTAAAAAATTCAAAGTTTCTGCATCAGTGGAGACTGGAGGGTTTTTTGAGACTATCATCGTAAGGTGTTCTTTAAAGCTTGAACTGAAATTATTCCTTGAGATTACCTTTTAGTGAGATAACAGAATAAAGTATATTACCAGTAAGTATGGTGATCTATTGGAGTCCTAGTGTGACACTATAGGATAAACATTGGATTGTTAACCATAAGGTTCAAATCCACCAGTTGCTTCTTGGGAATGCTATACAGGATCACTAGAGTAGGAACCAACTCAGTGACACTTTACATCAACACAACAATGGTGATCTACTAAAAAAAAAACAAAAAACTCTATATGTGACCAAAAGGTCAACATGTACTTTAAAGCAAAAATGAGACAATAAGGGGGTAGGGAAACTAGAGAAATGAAGATAGAAAAGCCAGAACACAAAGAGAGTATTTGCACATTGTGGAAATTATAACTAATTTGTGTAGAAATTGTCAAATGGAAAACTAATTTACTGTGTAACTTTCATCAAAAACACAATAAAATATAGTGAAAATAAAATCCTCAAATTATATCATATGATGCAAATAAATACTACTCTTTAAGTTATGATTTAGAAATGAGAGAGAGCATATGGGCTATGATATGTTGCTAGGACCATCCTAGGATAATACAACCTGCCTCAGAGGGCATAAGATTCAGACAGGCTATCTCTACCAACCTCCCTTATCAGTGTGAGTGTGTGTGTGTATGGAAAATGTGGTGTATGTGTATTTTAATTGTTTTTCCTTTAGCTTTCTCACACTCAAAAACTCCACTATTTACCAATCCCCGCTACCTAGCACATAACCTTGGAAAAGCTCCTTATCTCTCCATATTCCAGGATATGGAATACCTAGGGAAGTGTCAGGCTTTATTTAGTACTTGTTAATGAAATCTGCAGAGCTCTGGTATTATAAATCATGTCCTGAAAGTTTAGTCTTTGTGCTGCTTAATGGCAAATCTAAGATGAATGACTTACTCTTGGGTTTCCAGAAAGTTATTACTTGTGTTGGAAATATTACCATTCAGCAGTTCCAAAGTTTTCTCTCTAATAAAACTTTCAGCCTGTTAATACACTTTGTAGATTAGATTTGACACATTGAGCACTAATAATCAAAAACCAGATAAATTGTGGGATGGCATCAGAAACATCCTACGTGAAAAAGACAAACAGTAATTAAAAAGATAGGAAAGAAATAAAAGATCAAAGTGAATGTCAAAAGAGACTCTAAAACTTGCTCTTGAATGTGCAGTATCA
>NW_006412468.1:0-601 GCF_000296735.1 Chrysochloris asiatica | reverse complement strand
AAGAATTAGAATTCTTGAACACTAAAATGTGTTCATGAAGAATCTGTACATAGTCTAGAAGACAGTGGTATGAACAGAACATGGGGAGCTTGAGTAGTTTAAAATGAAAAAAGGTGTTTGTCAGAGTTGTATTTGCTCACTCTCCTTACTGAATCTGTATGTTATATGCACTTGCCTTTCTGTTCGTCATACTGTGGTGGATAGCATGTTGCTGGAAGCTATCCCACCAGTATTTTAAATACCTGTAGGGTACACCAAAGGTGGACAGTTTTCAGTTTAGCATCCAGACTAAGACAGAAGACGAAAAAGGAGAAGTGAACTACTTCTGAATGTTTACCAATTGAAAACCTTATGAATAGCAATGAAATACTGTCAGATACTGCCAGAATATTGAATACTGAAACATTACAAATAGCATGAGAATATTGTCACATATTGTGCTAGAAGATGTATCCCTCAGTTTGGAAGGCACTCAAAATACTAGGGAAGACCTGCCTCCTCAAAGCAGAGTTGCCAAGATGACGAAAATGGAGTAAAGCTTTCTGAACCTTCATTTGCTGATGGGACACAATTGAAAATGAGGAGAAACAGCTGCAAACAT
>NW_006412467.1:5450-8094 GCF_000296735.1 Chrysochloris asiatica | reverse complement strand
CTGAGTTAATGTTTTCTGTGTTCTTTCTTCTAAGTTTCTTTATAGTTTTAATGTTTCCTTGTTCTTCTTGAATTTTCACTTTCTCTGTGGTTACCTTATAGTCTGTAACTTTTCCCTTCATTTAGTGTAGTCTGCTTTATCTTGTAATCTGCCTGACCTTTTCACCATCTGGGTCTCTGTTCTTATGTGTTTACCTTCTTTCACATTGTAATTGTTTTGATAATAGGCTGACCTCCCAGATTCTCTGAGTTTGTTCTTAATTTTTTTTTTTTTTTTTAATTCTCTACTCTTCCATCTGTCGAGTTAGTTCTGGGAGGTGCTGCCATGTATGTAAATCTCTGGTTGTTTTCTATTCTTGTTGGTTCTAAGTCCATCGAGCTCCCTTTAGGATGTTTTGTAGTGCAGGGCTGGCTTTAGCAAAATCCCTTTGCTTCTAATTATCCTGGATTGTTTTGATTACACCATTGTATTTGATTGATAGCTTTTCTGGATAAAGGATTTTTGGTTGGCAGTATTTTTCTTTCAGGATTTTATATTGTCTCCCCATTGCCTTCTTGCCTGCATGGTGTCTGCTGAGAGATCCAAGTTTAATCTGACTTGTCTGCCTTTTTTATGTAACGCTTCTGTTTTCCCTTGATGCTTTCAGGATTGTCTCTTTATCTTTGATTTTGGAGATCTTGATTATGAAATGTTTTGGTGATTTTCTTTTGGTGTCAATCCTTCCTAGGGTTTGTTGAGTTTCTTGAATGCTTATCTTTTCACTTTTTAGGGTGTTAGAGAAATTTCTTCCAGAAATTCCTCAACTATCTCTTCTTTGGACTTATGTGCTTTTTCTGTTCCAGAATGCTGATAATTCTTAAATTATTCCTATTCATGTTGTCCAACATGAATCTTAAACCTTTTTAGGATATTTTTATTCTTTTTCTGTTTGCTTTTCTATCTTAGTGGTATTGAGAGATTTGTCCTTCAGTTCACTAGTTTTGCCTTTCATCCCTTCTATTCTACTCCTTTGCACTTTCAGTGTATTGTCTATTTCTGATATTCTATTATTCATACTTTGAACCTCTTTCTGTAAGTTTTGAACTGTTTCTAGTTCTGTGTCTCTTATTTGATTGTTCCTGTAGCACTTTCATGACTTCTTCCTTATTTTTCTCAACTCCATTGTAAAGTGTTTTGAAACAATACATAATCATTTTTCTGAATTCCTTCTCAGGCATTTCCAAGGCCTGCCCTCCTTCCATAATGGAGTCCAGGTCTACCTCTAGGTTATTTGTCTCAGACATTTTGTCTTGTTTCTGGACGTGTGCTGATATGTTCATCTGTTTTTGCTTCTTGGACATGTTTAGTGTTTATCTGTGGCCTTAATAATTAATTGAGTTTGTGTTTTGGTATTTTTTTATGCTTTCTAATTGCCTCCAGGTAGATGTAATCAAGAGGTGGATTTCCCTTTTCACTCTTCTAATTGCTTAATGCAGAGCAACTTTCACAGGTGTTGTCTGCTTCCTTGGTGTATGGCAGTTGGTATTGGCTCTTGCCTCTATTGTGGGGCTTTATAGGGTCTGATTGTATCTTGACTATGTTGCACCAATTGATGTCTCTTCTTGGGTAGTGCAGGGAGAGATACAGCCCTCTATAGGTAAAAGGGGAACAAAAACAAAACACAATAGAACAAAAGAACAACAACAAAATTACAGCAACCGCAGAAAAGACAGATTGGATACTGAAGTTTCTAATCACAGAAAAAGGACAGGAGAGAGAGAAGAAAAAAGAAAGAAAGAAAGAAAGACCTATAGCCTAATATGACTATGACTTCAATGTCCTCTTTCAGCTTCTTGCCTCCAAGGCCATCTGATATATTTCAAGATGCCATCGTTCGTTGTTATGCTGTACCTCAAGGTTTAATTTTCAGCTTGTTTTGTTTTTAAACTCTCTCCCTCTCTGCACCTCTTGTTCTTACCTTTTCCCTATTAATAAACAGTTCAGGGCTGGCTGTGGCCATTTTGAGCTGCCTGCGTGTAGCATAGTGGTTACAAATTGGACCACTAATCCCAAGGTCAGCAGCTTGAAACCACCAGCTGTTCCACGGGAGAATGAGAGCCCCTTCTCTCCTGCAAAGATTCACAGCCTTGGAAACCCTGTGCAGGACCACTATGAGTCAGAACCAACTCCAAGGCACTCAACAAGCAAGAAAGCAAGTACCTCTAAATATGAGAGCATCTGTGCGTATGCATGGTGGAAGAACCCTCCAGTGGTGGAGGTAGAGAGTGTCCACTCGCTCAGAAACTTCCTTTAATCACCAGAATGGAGGTGTGCAGACAGCTAAAGGCCAATGAATAGATACCATAATAATGATAATAATAATAATAAAACACAACCAAAAGAGAATATTGTCACCTTTGCTCCAAGGTTCCCATGGTTGTTATTTCCTGGCGAGTCTGTTTGTTCCCCTGCTTGGTCTTCCCATTTGGTCTTGCCCAAGTTGTAGGCTCCAGGCTGCTGAGCCCAGCAGACCCTAAAGTATGAGATTTCTTACTTTAGCTACAAGTTCCACAAGCTATAAGCCTTCAAACTTTATAAATATTCTTACCTATGTGGTTCAGAGTTTTGGAGCTCTCCCCTGCACCTGCTTCATCTGGTATTCTGT
>NW_006412467.1:2985-4055 GCF_000296735.1 Chrysochloris asiatica | reverse complement strand
CAAAGGGCACATTCTGCAAGCCTGCCTCCTGGCCACCAGCTCTCAGTCCTGTCTTTCCATGAATGTAGAGTCCTTATCTGCTCCCTTTCTCCATGTTCCCATCTCTGCCTCCTCCTCTGGTGTCATTCCTTTCTAGATAAGATCCCACGTTCCGCTTGTGCTCTTCTTCCTTGATGGTACTAGGGTCCTCTGTTTCTGCACTATACAATTAACTACTCCCCAGTTTTTGTTACAAACATTCTACCTTTACAATTGTGACAGTCAGAATTAGTCATGGTAACAATTACTCACCATTGAATCATAAGAATCTGATCCCCATCCCTATCTACCAGAACCATCTAAACAAGAAGAAAACTATTCAGTGGTGACTTTATCATCCCCGACACACTCAAAACTAAACTTTCTCTTGAAACCTTGTAAGCCAGTCAATTTGGGCCTTTATCACCCCCTCATTTTAGGTAACCAGTGTCTAAGTTGCCCATCCTTATCTACTCTGTATACAGAGGGGATAGCATTGATACTTGATATGAAGACTTCTTTCCTCTCTGTTGGTATTTTGAGCTACTTCCATGAATATAGGTCAAGTTCATCACATTATAGCAATTTATCCTCGTTTTCTTTATAATAAATTGTTCTTTAGTTTGTTTTTGTTTTTTTTTAGGTTTGTTTGTTTTTGATCTTTCTCTAGTTGAATTCTGATTATCAAGCCACTGAGGCTAGGTCAAATGGGTACTATCTTCAAGTTTGGGTATTCTTGTACGTCTCCCTCCACTCCCCCCCCCCACACACACACACTTCATATCAGCTGGATGCTTCACTCTCAGGCCTAGCCTTCTAGAAATGTTCTTTTTGATAATGAATGCAATGCCATTCCTCTTCACTTTGCCATTCCAGGCATAGTAAACCATGTGATTGTCAGAATTAAAAATGGTCCATACAAGTCCATTTCAGCTCACTAATGCCTAGGATATCAATGCTTATGTGTTCCATTTTATTTTTGACAATTTCCAATTTTCCTAGATTCATATTTTATATATTACATGTTATGATTATTAAAGGATGTTTACAAC
>NW_006412467.1:955-2535 GCF_000296735.1 Chrysochloris asiatica | reverse complement strand
CTTGTTAGTATAGCAACCATTGTTTTGGAAATCTGATTTCTATGGATTGCATTTTTTCCCCCTGTTTTCATAAAGCTATTGGAATATTCCAGAACTTTTTAGGTGTGTTAAATATAAACAGTTCATTAATGTATAGGATGAGGCTATACAGTTGGAGTTACATAACAGAGGATTCAGGACATTGGGGCAGAGATGATTACAGTGGGAAATTAAGATGAAATTTAGAGCAGTCTTCTTTCAGTACTTAAAATTTGTGGTTTTGTTTGATCAGAGACCGTTTCCCCTAACATATTTGTGTATTTCTTGTGGAACAGCTAATATTAGAATCTAATCACTGTGCCCTGAATTCTATTTCTTTCATAGAACACTAACAGAGTTCAGAAACAATGGAAATATGTGACAGTATTAGTGTACAGAAGAGTGGTCAAAGTTGTCTGATATTTCTTTCAGGAATTGGACCATAAAAAGTGAATTAAAATTTATCAGAAAAAGTATCTTTAGACCAATCTCTAAAGATGTATGTATGTGTATTATAGAAGAGGAGTGGTACATTTAGGGGCTATGGGTGTTCATAAAAGTTTTAATAGTCCACTTCATTGCTCATAAAAGTTAATCCCCACTGTTAAGACACATTGAAGTGTAGATACCATGATGGATTTTTCAATGTAGATCTGATCTTTATTTTGTAATTAATAATACATGGGAGCAATATCTGACTGTGATAAATTATTTATATATCTCTTTCAAAAATTCACTCATGTATTATATATCCAGACAGAAAAGTCCTCTTATTCATTTGGTAGTAGTTTTCAGTAGAAAAATGCATTAAGATTTTATCTTACATCCTGAAAAAGAAAATGTTGTTGTTGTTGTTAAGTGCTGTCGAGTCGATTCTGACCCATAGCGACCCTGTACAGGGTTTCCAAGGAACAACTAGTGAGCTTGAACCACCTACCTTGCAGTTCAAATGGCTTTGTATTCTGACCCACAGCTATCCTAAATTTCCTGGTTATCACAGGTATGTGCATGATATGCATACTGAACATATGGCTAACAGTTGTTAACATAGTTCCAACCGAACTTTCACAAGAAACTTTTTATTTTTTATTTTTTAAGGATTTTGATTTAAGGGTAAGAGATAATTCATTGTCACTTTAGAAAGAAACAAAAATTAAATAATAGAAGAATGAAGATAGATTTTTATAAATTTATTTCCTTAACTTATTTGTGTACTTTTTCAGTGAAAACTAACCTGATTATGTAAGCATTGTGCACTTGTAAAAAGTGTTTTAATAAGATGTTCTATAAAATTTCAATTACAATTGTTTCACTGGCATTTCACCCCAGTTTATCAATATACAAAACATCTGCCAGAACCTTCAACAATTTATTGTAACTTTCTTTTAAATAACCCTGCAGAATTATCAAATTCATTTATTTTATGTTTCTTTTACTTTATCTTACTTTGTTTTTAAGATTTGTTTTGTCACTATGATGTATCCATTTTTGAATAAAGTATTGGTGGTGCTGTTATTGTTAAGTGCCATTGAGTCAGTTCTGATTCGTGGCGACCCTGTATA
>NW_006412467.1:0-500 GCF_000296735.1 Chrysochloris asiatica | reverse complement strand
CAACCAATTCATTTTGGTACAATGACTCTGTGTATCCTTTCATCTCCTTTTGATGCTTTCTGCATCATTCAATAATTTTCCCAGATAATTCTTCAGTATCGAAAATTGAGGCTTGAATATTTTCATCAGTTCCCCAGCTTGAGAAATGTGGAGTATGTTTTTCCTTTTTGGTTTTCTGACTCCAGATCTTTGCACATTTTGTTGTAATATTTGACTTTGTTTTCTTGAACTGACCTTTAATATTTTCTGTTAAGCTCATGAGACAGAATACCAGAAGAAGTGGGTTCAGGTAGAGCTCCAAAACTCTAATATCTAGGAATATTTAAAAAGTTTGAAGGCTTAATACTAGTGGAACTTACAAATCCTGTACTTTTCCGGGTTTGGTGGCCCAGAACTGACAACTTGGGAGAGACCAAATGCCAAGATCAAGTGGGGAAGCAAACAGACCCACCATGGAATAACGTTGTGAGAACCTCAGAGTAAAGGTAGACAAAATATTT
>NW_006412466.1:5656-6749 GCF_000296735.1 Chrysochloris asiatica | reverse complement strand
AATTGGCAAATGGCAGCATCAATGGGCTCAAGTGTGGCAATAATTGTGAGGTTGTCCCAGGACTGGGCAGTGTCTCATTTTGTTGTTCACAGGGTCGCTATGAGTCGGTACTGACTCGATAGCACCTAACAACAACAACAAAAAAATTTTTAGCATTAAGGCTAAATAATCAAGATTACTCTTATTTCCCATACCACCTGAGATTTTACTTTTGAATTCCTCCTGGTTTCTGTCACCCATAAAGTGGGTTAACCTTCAAACTAGTATCTAGAAATCTGAACGATTCCTGCAAAGGGAGAAGAGGTCTTTAAGTTTATACTATACATTGTATGCAATGCATCTTGTTTTCTACTTATGCTTTAAATTCAGATCAAATACCACCTTCCTTGTGAAGTTTTCTCTCCAATTTTCTTAGAAATGAGTATTTCTTAGAAATGAGTATTTACTTGTGTTTCAGCAATATTTTAATGATGATACTAATTTCATTCTGCCTTGCATTATGTGCTTCATTTACAGGGGAGCAAATCACCCAAAATCAACGGCCTGAAACAACATTTTAAATATATATCATCATTTTATTGGTCAGGAATTAAGTATGGCTGAGTTGGAGGATTCTTCTTCTCCACCTGTTGTTGACTGAAGTCACTTGACGGAATGTAACTGATGGTTGATCTGATTGGAAAGATCCACAATACTTTCACTCCCTTCCCTGGCACCTTGGAAAGGAATAATTGGGAGCCGTGATCCCCTTCCTTGCCCTCTTTTTTTAAATTATGAATTGAGTGAATGATTACACAGAAGTTCATCAGTTTTACATTTTAAAAATCATAGTTTTCACTGCTCTAACACTGAAACTCAAAAGGAACACATGAGCAGACATGTAAGCTTACTGATAACCAGATCAGTCTACTGGTGAGTGGAAGATGGGGAAAGGCAGCAATGAAGAAATGGACTGAGTTCAAGCATGATTCATTGACTCCTGTTGACCTGGAGATGAGTGAGAGAAGAAGAAGAGCTGGTTGGTCCAAAGTGTGGTGAGACCTGGGGACACTTGAGCCCATGGACAAGGACATAGCCACAGAGGACTAGAGCT
>NW_006412466.1:3822-4351 GCF_000296735.1 Chrysochloris asiatica | reverse complement strand
AAAAAAAAATGATTTAAAAAATCTGAAGAAGGTGTAAGATTCATGTTGGACAACATGAAGAGGAATAACTTAAGAATTATTGGCATTCCGGAACAGGAAGAATCACACAAGTCCACAGACGAGATAGTTGAAGAACTTCAGGAAGAAAATTTCCCTAACATCCTGAAAAATGAAAAGATAAGCATTCGAGAAGCTCAGAGAACTCCAGGAAGGATACACCTTAAAGAAAATATAATAATAATCAAGACATATAATAATCAAGCTCAATCAAATCAGATTGAGCTCAGATCTTTCAACAGAAACCATGCAGGCAAGAAGGCAATGGGAAGACATATATACAACCATGAAAGAAAAAAACTGCCAACCAAGAATCCTCTACCCAGCAAAGATGTCAATCAAATACAATGGTGAAATCAAAATATTCCAGGATAAATGAAGTTAAGGGATTTTGCCCTAGCCAACCCTATAATGAAAAACATCTTAAAGGGAGTTCTGTGGACTGTGAACAAGAACAGACAACAACCAGAGA
>NW_006412466.1:2076-2702 GCF_000296735.1 Chrysochloris asiatica | reverse complement strand
AGATGCACAAGAACACCCAAACTTGCAGATAGTACCCATTTGACATATCGATGGCTTGATAATCAGAACTCAACTAAAGGAAGATTAAAAGAGAAAAAAAACTATTTTTGATAAAGGAAACAAGGGTAGATTGCTACAATTTGATGAACCTGACCTATACTAATGGAGGTAGTAACTCTAAATACAAAAAGAGAGGGAAGGAGTCTTCACATCAAGTATCAATGCTATCTATTCTGTACACAGGGTAGATAGGGTTGGGCAACTTAGACACTGGGTACCTAAAATGAGGGGGCAATAATGGCACAAAGTGACTGGCTTACAAGGTTTCAAGGGGGAGCTTAGCTTAATAGTGTGTGGGGAAAGAAAGAGTCCCCACTGAATAGTTTTCATCTTGTCTAGATGGGTCTGGTGAAAAGAGATGGGGATAAAATTCTTATGATTCAATAGTGAGTAATTATTATCATGACTAATTGCTACTGTTACATTTGTAAAGGTAGAAGTTTTATAATATAAATGGGGGAGTAGTTAATCTTACAGTCCAGAAACAAAGGACCCTAGGACCTTTAAAGGAGAAGAGCACAAGCGGAACGCGGAATCTTATCCAGAAAAGCAGTGACACCAGAGAT
>NW_006412466.1:0-1511 GCF_000296735.1 Chrysochloris asiatica | reverse complement strand
TTGTTGTTGTTGTTATGTTTTGTTTTATTTTAACCAAAGCAGTTACAAAGTCCACCTAGATTCAAAACCACATCCCTTGAAAGAAATCATTTTAAGCCAAGTTTAATTTTCCTCCCTTGTGTAAATGTTTATTTACTTCTCTGCTTTTTTTTCACCCACATTACATTGTAAACCTGTTGATAACCAGCTCTTTTCTTACGTACATTTTTATCTTCCATGGATTCTAGCACAATGCCTTCTGTATAGCAGACACCTAAATTTACTTTTCTCAGCAGAATTATTTTATCTAAGTTTTTAAATGTGAGGGTGAGTCAAATATTATACACACTGGCTGTAGAAGTTATTTTAATCAAGTTTTTAAAAAGACAAATACATCATTTTTTGACATAATCTCCTTGCTTTTCAATATACTTTGTCCATCTATCAACAAGTCTTTGTATTCCCTTATTGAAAAATGTTTTAGGCTGAGCTATGGCCAGACTGCAAAGCCATTTGAACTGCAAGGCTAGCAGTTCAAGCTCACCAGCTGCTCCTTGGAAACCCTATACAGGGTCGTTATGGGTCAGAACTGACTCGATTGCACTTAACAACAACAACAAATGAGCCATGAATGCATCACTATCTTCACTTCTTCATCAGAAGTGAATCTTCATTCTCCAAGGGCTGCTTTCAAGTGCCCAAACAGGTAAAAGTCTGATGGAGCAAGATCAGGACTATAAGGAGGATGCTTTAACACCTCAAAATAAAGCTTTTATAGAGTGTCAACAGTGTGGGCAGAAGTGTGTAAATGTGCATTGTCATACAAGATCACAACACCATTGGGTAGCAGTTCTCTGCATTTAATCCAAAGTTTAGGCTTCTGGTCTTTAGTGAGCATCTCACTGTAATAAGCACTGTTGATTGTTGCACTTTTTTTCTGATAGTATTCTAATACTGGTCCTTGAGAAGAAACTGACAAAAAATAGCACAAGAAAACATGAACTCAGAACAAGAAGGCATGCAGAACAAAGGAACATACAGCACCATAAATTAACATAATGACAGCAATTAATTCATACCTATAGTTAATTATATTGAATGTCAATGCATTAAATGCACCAGACAAGTGACAGAGAGTGGCTAAATTGATAAGAAAACAGGACCCTTTAATATTCTGCCTGCAAGAGACACATACACAAAGACAAAAACAGGCTGAAAATAAAAGGATGGAAAAAATATACCAAGACAGTTGCAATAAAAAACAAGCAGGAATGGCAATACTAATCTCAGATAAAATAAATTTTAAGGCAAAAACCATAATAAGAGATAAAGAAGAACACTATCTCATGACAAAGACACAGAGGAACTAAACAACACAATCAGCCAACTGGACCTCATAGGTGTGTACAGAGCATTCAACCCAGCAACAGCATAATACACATTGTTTTCCAGTGCACATGGAACATTTTCCAGAATAAAACACATCCATCACTAAGAAAGAAAATTATAGACCAATATCCCTCATGAACATA
>NW_006412465.1:9599-10069 GCF_000296735.1 Chrysochloris asiatica | reverse complement strand
AAAGTGCCATGGACTGCCAAAAGAACCAATAGATCTGTTTTGGAAGAAGTGCAGCCTGAGTGCTCCTTGGAGGCCAGGATGGCTAAGCTTCGTATCTCATACTTTGGACATATTGTCAGGAGGGAACAGTCGCTGCAATAGGATGTCATTCTGGGTAAGATGGAGGGTCAGAGAAAAAGAGGAAGACCCCCAGTGAGATGGATCGCCCAGATGGCATCATTGATGGCATCGAGTGTGGCGGCAGTAGTGAGGTTGGCCCAGGATCGGACATTCTTTCGTTCTGCTATGCATGTGGTCACTGTGAGTCAGTTCCAATTCGATGGCACCTGACAACAACAACAACAAACGTGCCTAACTATTCTCCCATCTGCTTCATTTTTCCTTTCCTCTTCCACTTCTTGTGTATGCCCCACTACCAGCACCCAAAAAATCCTTTGTCTATTCGTTACCCTGTGCTCCATTATCCTGTG
>NW_006412465.1:3966-7126 GCF_000296735.1 Chrysochloris asiatica | reverse complement strand
TTGTTAAGTGCCGTCGAGTCGGTTTCGACCCATAGCGACCCTGAATAGGGTTTCCGAGGCTGTAAATCTTTACGGGAGCAGATCGCCTCATCTTTGCGGAGCAGGTGGTAGTTTCGAACTGCTGACCTTCCAGTTCTCAGCCTGATTTGTAACCACTACGCTACCAGAGGGGTTATAGGTTCCTATATATTTTAGAAAAGAGTCCCATATCTGATGTGTCATTGCAAAAGTTTTTTTCCCATTTGTGGCCTCTCTTTTCACTCTTTTGAAGAAGTGTTTTGATGCACATAAGTTTTTAATTTTTAGTATGTCCCATTGATCTATTTTGTCTATTTATGTTTGTGTAAGTTTCAAAATGTTTTGTAGTCTGTGTATGCCCTGTATTACAGCTCTCACATTTTACCTTATTTTTTATTGATTGCCTTTGTAATTCTGGGATTCATATTTAGGTCTTTAATCATGCTGAATTGGTTTATGTATAAGGTGTGAGGTAAAGGTCTTGTTTCAGTCTTTTGCATATTGGTTTCCGATTCTGCCAGCACCATCTTTTGAAGAGACCATCTCCTCCCATACAATAAACTTAGGTACTTTGTTGAAAATCAGTTGGCTCTATATGGACGGGTTAATTTCTGGATTCTCAATTATTTTCCATTGATCAATGTATCTTTCATTATATCAGCACCAGATTGTTTTGACCACTGTAGCCAGGTAGTAAATTTTGAAATCACAGAGTGAGAAGCTTCCCACACTGTTCTTCTTAAGCTGTGCTTTGCTTATCCTTGGTCTCTTTCTTTTCCATATAAAGTTTCTAATTGTTTTTTCCATCTCTTTGAAGAATTTCCTTGGAATCTGGATTGGGATTGCATTTACGTGTAAATTGCTTTGTGCAGTATTGACATTTTCACAATGTTAAGTCTTCCTATCCAGAAGCATGGTATATTTGTCCATTTTTGTAAGTCTCTTTTTGTTTCTCTTAGTAGTGTTCTGTAGTTTTCTTTTTAGAGGTCCTTTGTTTTTCTGGTTACTTTTACTCCTAGAAATTTCATCTTTGGGTAGCTATTGTAAATTGTATTGTTTTCCTAATGTGTTTTTCAGCACTGTCATTATTGGTACAGAGGAATCCAACTGATTTTTGAATGTTGATCTTATACCCTGCCCATTTGCTGAATCCTCCAATGAGATCTAGTAGATTTTTTACTGACTCTTTGGAGTTTTCTATGTATAGGATCATATCGTCTGCAAATAGAGAGAGTGTTACTTCCTCTTTGCCAATTTGGATGCCCTTCATTTCCCTATCTTTCCAAATACTTCTGGTTAAGACTTCCAGCACAGTATTGAATAGGAGTGGTGACAAAGGGCATCCTTGTATGGTTCCTGTTCTCAGAGGGAAGGTTTTCAGTGTCTCTCCAGTGAGAATAATGTAGGCTGTTGGTTTTGTATATATGCTCTTGATTATGTTGAGGAATTTCCCTTTAATTCCTATTTTTTTTAGTGCTTTCATCAGGAATGGATGTTGTATTTTGTCAAATGCCTTTTCTGCATCAATCAATATGATCATGTGTTGTTTTTTCTTTTTCTTTTCTTCTTTTTTATATATATAGTGGATTACAGTGATTGCTTCTTAATGTTGAACCATCCTTGCATCCTTGATATGAATCCCATTTGGTCATGTTGTGTTATTATTTTTATTGATTGATTGATTGATTGATTGATTGATGTGCTGCTGGATTCTGTTGACTAGGATTTTGTTGAGAATGTTTGCATCTATGTTCATGAGGGAAATTGGAATGTAATTTTCTCTCTTAGTAATGTCCTTCCTTCATTGTGTTTTGAGGGTTATGCTGGCTTCATAAAATGTATTAGGAATTCTCCAATCTTCCTCTATTGTCTAGAATAATTTGAGTAGAATTGGTGACAACTCTTCCTTGAATGTTTGATAGAACTCACCTGTAAAGCCATCTGGACCTAGACTTCTTTTGTTTGGGAGTTTTTGTGATGACCTGATCAATTGCTTCTGCTGTTATGATTCTGTTCAAGTCTTCTACTTCATTCTGTGTAAGTTTAGGTAGGTCATGTTTATCTAAAAATGTATCCATCTCCTCTAAATTTTCAAATTTGTTGGAGTAAAATTCTTCATAGTATTCTGTTATCCTTTTGATTTCCTCTGGTTCCCTTGTGACATAGTCCATGTGGTTTCTAATGAGTGTTATTTGTGTCTTCCCCCTCTTTTCTTTTATTAGGTTTGCCAATGGTTTTTCATATTTATTAATCCTTTCAAAGAATCAGCTTCTTGTCTTGTTGATTCTTTCTATAGTTTTTCTGCTTTTGATCTCATTTCTTTCTGCTGTGATCTTTATTATGTCTTTTCTCTTGGTGACTGTAGGTTCCCTCTATTGGTCTGTTTCTAGTTGTCAGAGATGTTGTGTTAATGTGTTAATTTTGATTCTGTCTTCTTTTTGGATGTGCACATTTATTGCAGTAACTTGTCCTCTCTATGCCACTTTCACCATGTCGCAAAGATTTTTGTAAGTTGTGTTTTCATTCTCGTTTGTTTCTAGGAACTTTCTGAATTCACATTTAATATCTTCTATTATTCAGTCGCTCTTCAGCAGGGTGTTATTCAGTCACCATGTATTAAATGTTATTTCCTTAGTCTTCTTATTGTTGATTTCTAATTTTATGGCATTGTGGTCTGAAAAGATGCTTTGTAGTATTTTGATGTTTGTAAATTTATGGAGGCATGCTTTGTGACCTAACAAATGGTCAATTCTGGAGAATGTTCCATGTGCACTGGAAAAGAATGTATATTGTGCTGCTGTTGGGTTGAATTATCTGTACATATCTATGAGGTCAAGTTGGCTGACTGTGTTGTGTACTTCCTCTGTGTCTTTGTCAAGTTTCTTTTGGTTGTTTTATCCATTTTTGAAAGTGGCATATTAAAATCCCCCATGATAATTATTGTTGTTGTTGTCAGGTGCCATCGAGTCGGAACCGACTCATAGCGACCCCATGCACAGCAGAACGAAACAATGTTCGATCCTGGTCCAACCTCACTACCGCTGCCACACTTGAGTCCATCAATGATGCTGATCCATCTCATTGGGGGTCTTCCTCTTTTTCTCTGACCCTCCACCCTATCCAGCATGACATCCTTCTCCAA
>NW_006412465.1:0-1961 GCF_000296735.1 Chrysochloris asiatica | reverse complement strand
TTCTTCAGCTTTAATTTGAATTTGCATATCAGTAATTGATGGTCTGTTCCACAGTCTGCCCCTGGCCTTGTCTTCACTGATGATATGGAGTTTTTCCATCTTCTCTTTCCCCAGATGTATTCTATTTGATTTCTCTGTGTTCCATCTGGTGAGGTCCATGTGTATAGTCGTCTCTTGTGCTGTCTAAAGAAGGTAATTGAAATAAACGAATCATTTGTCTTGCAGAAATCTATCATTCGTTCTTCAGCATCATTTCTATCACCAAGTCCAAATTTTCCAACGATAATTATAGATTTGTCTATTTCTTTCTTCAATTCTAGTAGGGCTTGTTTTACATATCTTGGTGCTCTCTCATTTGGACCATAGATGTTAATTATGTTTATGTCATCTTACTCAATTGACCCTTTAATTATGAGATAATGTCCTTCTTTATCTCTTATGCTGGTTTTTGCCTTAAAGTTTTTGTTTTTTTTTTTAAATCAGAGATTAGTATTGCCATTCCTGCTTGTTTTTCGGTTTTTTTTTTTGTTTTTTTTTTGTTTGTTTTTTTTTGCTGTTAGCTTGATATTTATTTTTTTCCATCCTTTTGGTTTGTTTTTGTCTTTCTGTGGTAGATTGCCAGGTGTGTCTCTTGCAGGCAGCATATTGAAGGGTCTTGTTTTCTTATCCATTTAGCCACTCTCTGTCTCTTCACTGGTGCATTGAATCCATTGACATTCATTGTAATTATTAATATGTATGGATTAAGTGCTGTATATATATATTATGGTGTGGTGCTGTTTGTTCCTTTTTTCTGCATGCCTTCTTGTGCTGTCTTCATGGTTTCTGTGCTATTTCTTGTCAGTTTCTTCTTTGTTTTAATGTTTCCTTGTTCTGCTTGGATCTTCATTTTCATGGTAAGTTATGAAGTATTTATTTTCTTTGGGGTTGCCCTATAAGTTTTCCCTGTGTTTAAGACAGTCTATTGTATCTTTCAACAAATAAATGAAGCACTGGAGGCAATCATACCTCTATGCCAAGAAATTTGGAAGACAGCTACCTAGCCTACTACTAGAAGTAATCCCTATGTGTGCCAATTACAAAGAGAAGTGACCCAACGGAATGCACAAATCGTCAGACAATATCATTAATATTGGATGCAAGTAAAACTTTTCTAAAGATTTTGGGGAAATGGCTGCAACCCTCCAATTAAAGAGAATGTCCACAGTTTCAACCTGGGTTCAGAAGAGATTTTGGAATGAGAGACATCATTGCTTATGCCAGACAGATCTTGGCTGAAAGCAGAGAATACCAAATAGATGTTAACCTTTGCTTTAATGAACACACAAAGACTTTCAATTGCATGGCTCATGACAAGCTACGGACAAAATTGTGGAGAATGAATATTCGGAACTCTTAATTGTGCTAGTGAGGAAGCTGTACATAGACTAAGAGCCAACTGTTTGAGCAGAACAAGGGAGCACTAAATGATTTAAAATTAGGAAAGGAGTGTGTCAGGATTTTATTCTTTTACCACACTATTCAATCTATATGCTGAGCAAATAATTACAGAAGCTGAATTGTATCAAGAAACTCATGGCATTAGGATTGGAAAAATACTCATTAACAGCATGTGATATACATATGATATCTTTGCTTTCAGCTTGCTTGCTGAAAGCAAAGAGAACTTAAAATACTTACTGATGAAAATCAAGGACCACAGACTTCTGTATGGGTTGATCCTCAATGTAAAGAAAACAAAAATCCTCACCACTAGAATAATAAATAACATCCATATAAATGGAGAAAAGACCAAAGTTGTCAAACATTTCATTTTGCTCAGGTCTAGCTCTGGTAGCATAGTGGTTATGAATTGGGCTGCAAACTGCAAGGTCAGCAGTTCAAAACTACCAGCTGCTCCGCGGGAGAAAGATGAGGCTTTCTGCTCCCATAAAGATTTACAGCCTTGGAAATCCTGTACA
>NW_006412464.1:7788-8636 GCF_000296735.1 Chrysochloris asiatica | reverse complement strand
CCATCTTGTTTGTTCTCCTGTGCCATTGGCCTTTGATCATATTCTAATTCTTGGAATGGTTGAACATCATCCATTCCTTTTTGGTACATTGAATGTGTATTCCTTCCATCTTCTTTTGATGCTTTTTGCATCATTCACTATTTTGCCTGTAGAATCCTTCCAGTATTTCAAGTTGAGGCTTAAATTTTGTCTTCAGTTCTTTCAGATTGAGAAATGTTGAGTGTATTCCCTTTTGATTTTCTAACTTCACGTCTTTACACATTATATTTTATTAGTCCACTTGAATTTGTCTATGGGCTCTTGTGTGTGTGTGTGTGTGTGTGAATTATGTGGATTTACATGGGAGAACATCAGTTTTAAATTCAACCTATCATATTTCGTTTCATTGCAATGATTACAATCCCCTCCATGCATCATCAAATAACCAAAGGGTACATCCCACAGGCCCGCCCTCCCCCATCCATCAGCAAATAGCCTCTCTCCCTCCCTGAGTCCAGTGTCCCCAGCTGCTCCATCTGTCTATGTAATCATCTCTGTCTCCATTCCTGACGTCACTGCCTTGCTAGGTAGTGTCCCGCTCTCCACTCTTCTCACTTGATGGTCTCAGGGACCCTGCTCCTGGGCTGCAAAATCAATCACTTCCCTCCTTTTGTCAAAAAACATCTATGTTTTTGACCCTCACAGTCAGTCCTGATGGCAATTATTCACTATTATTGTACCACAAGAATCTTATCCCCATTTCCTTTTACCAGCCTGGTCCCAACAGATTGGAAATAATTCAGTAGAGTTTCTACTTGCCCCTGCCCCATCTGGAACTAGGCTCCCTCTTGAAAGCTTGTAAGCCAGTC
>NW_006412464.1:5925-7056 GCF_000296735.1 Chrysochloris asiatica | reverse complement strand
GTAGTGAGGTTGGCCCAGGATCAAACATTGTTTCATTCTGCTGTGCATGGGGTCGCTATGAGTCAGTTCCGACTCGATGGCACCTGACAACAACAACAACAACAATTTATTGGTACCGTGGTGAGGAGTTTTGTTTTCTTTACATTGAAGTGCAACCCATATGGAAGGCTGTGGTCTTTGATCTTCATAAGTCAGTATTTTAAGTCCTCTTCCCTTTATGCAAGCAAGGTTGTATCACCTGCATATTGCACATTGTCAGTGGGCTTCCTTCTAATCCTGATGCCAGGTTTTTCTTCAGGTAGTCTAGCTTCTCTGATTATTTTCTAAGTGTACAGATTGAGAAAGTATAGTGAAGGAATACAACGCTGGTGTACACCTTTCCTAATTTGAAACCATTCAGTGTCCCTCTTGTTCTTTTTGAATGACTCTTGGTTTATGTGCAGGTTCCTTATGAGCACAATTAAGTGTCTCAGAATACCCATTCTTTGCAATGTTATCCATGGTTTGTTATGATCCACACAATTGAATGACTGTGCATAATCAATAAAGCACAAGTAAATATCTTTCTAAGGGACCCTGGTAGCATAGTGGATTATGAGCTGGGCTGCTAAATTCACAATGTTGTCCATGGCTTGTCATGATTCATTCAGTTAAAAACCTTTGCAGAGTCCGTAAAGCACAAGTAAACATCTTTCTGGTATTCTCTGCTTGTAGCCAAGTTCCATCTGATGTCGTCAATGATATCCCTCATTCCACATCCTCGTCTGAATCTAGCTTGAACCTCTGGCAGGTTGCCATCAATGTATTACTGCAGGCATATTCGAATTATCTTTGGCAAAATTCTACTTGCATAAGATATTACTGATATTGTCTGATGATTTTCATATTCTGTAGGGTCACCTCTCTTTGGAATGGGCACAAATATGAATCTTTTCTAATCATTTGGCCAGGTAGCTGTCTTCCATATTTCATGGCAGAGATGAGTGAGTGCCACTAGTGCTGCAGCAGTTTGTTGAAATATTTCCATTAGTAGTCCATGAGTTCCTGGAGCCTGGTTCTTTGTCAATGCCTTTGGTGTACCTTTGACTTCTTTCTTCTGTGCCATTGGCTTTTTTATTTTATTTTTTATTT
>NW_006412464.1:2103-5695 GCF_000296735.1 Chrysochloris asiatica | reverse complement strand
GAAATGAGTCCCTTATCTGATGTGTTGTTACAAAAGATTTTTTCCCATTCTATGGATTCCCTTTTTACTCTTTTGGTGAAGTCTTTTGAGGCACATAGTTTTTAATTTTTAGTATGTCCCTATCATCTATTTTGTCTACTTTTTGTTTGCGTAATTTTCAAAATATTTGGTAGTCTGTGTATTCCCTGAATTAGAGTCCTCACATTTGTCCCTATTTTTTTCATTGATGACCTTCATAAATTTGGGATTCATATTTAGGGCTTTAATCCATACAGAGTTGGTTTTTGTATAGGGCATGAGGTAAAGGTCTTGTTTCAATCTTTTGCATATCACTTTCCAGTTCTGCCAGCACCATCTGGCAGACTATCTCCTCCCCATGCAATATACCAATGCCCTTTGTCGAAAATCAGTTGGCTGTATGTGGATGGGTTAATTTCTGGATTCTCAGTTCTGTTCTATTGATCCATGTATCTTTCATTGTACTAGTACCAGACTGTTTTGACCACTGTAGCCATGTAGTAAATTTTGAAACCTGGGAGTGAGAGGCCTCCAACATTGTTCTTCTTCTTAAGCAGTGCTTTGCTTATCTTGGGTCTATTTTCCTTTCCATATAAAGTTTGTAATTGTCTTTTCCATCTTTTTGAAGAATGTTCTTGGAATCTGGATTGGGATTGCATTATATGTGTAAATTGCTTTGGGCAGTATTGACATTTTCACTATGTTGAGTCTTCCTATCCAGGAACATGGTATATTCTTCCACTTCTGTAAGTCTCTTTTGGTTTCTTGTAGTAGTGTTTTGTAATTTTCATTGTATAGGTCCTTTGTTTCTCTGGTTACGTTTATTCCTAAATATTTCATCCTTTGGGCAGCTATTCTAAATGGTATTTCTTGCCTAATGTCCTTGTCAGCACTAGCATTTTTACTATAGAGGAATCTAACTGATTTTTGTATGTTGATCTTATACCCTGCCACTTTGCTGAATCTTCCAATATTATCTAGTAGCTTTTTACTGAGTCTTTGGGGTTTTCTATGTATAGGATCATATCATCTGCAAATTGAGATTCTTATTTCCTCTATGCCAATTTGGGTGCCTTTAATTTCTCTACAATGCTTCATAGCTCTGGCTAAGACTTGCAAAAACAATATTGAATATGAGTGGTGACAAAGGGCATCCTTGTCTGGTTCCAGTTTGCACAGGGAAGGCTTTCAGTTTCTCTCCATTGAGAGTGATGTAGGCTGTTGGTTTTGTATAGATGCCCTTGATTATGTTGAGGAATTTCCCTTCAATTCCTGCTTTGTTGAGTTTTCTTTTTTTATTAGGAATGGATGTTGGATTTTGTCAAATGACTTTTCTGCATCAATTGATATGATCATGTGGTTCTTTTCCTTTTTCTTATTTATATGGTGGATGACGTTGATTGTTTTTCTAATGTTGAACCATTCTTGCATCCCTGTTATGAAACCGACTTGGTCATGATGTATTATTTTTTTGATGTGGTGGATTCTGTTGGCTAAGATTTTGTTGAGAATTCTTTCGTCTATGTTCATGAGAGATATTGGTCTGTAGTTTTCTTTCTTAGTGATGTCCTTTCCTGGTTTTGGTTATGAGGGTTATGCTTGCTTCATAAAAAGTATTACGAAGTTTTCCATCATCTTCTATATTCTGGAATAATTTGAGTAGAACTGGTGACAGTTCTTCCCTGAATGTTTGGTAGAACTCACCAGTGAAGCCATCTGGGCCTGAACTTCTTTTGGTTAGGAGTTTTTGATGACCTGATCAATTTCTTCTTTTGTTATGGGTCTGTTCAAGTTTTCTGCTTCACTCTGTGTAAGTTTAGGTAGGTAGTGTTTTTCTAAAAATGTATCAATTTCATCTATGTTTTCGAATATGTTGGAGTATAACTCTTCATTTGTTGTTGTTAAGTGCTGTTGAGTTGGTTTTGACCCATAGTGACCCTGAACAGGGTTTCCGAGGCTGTAAATCTTTATGGGAGCAGAATGCCTCATCTTTCTCCCACGGAGCAGTTGGTAGTTTTGAACTGTTGATCCTGTGGTTCGCAACCTGATTCGTAACCAGTACGCTACCAGAGCTCCTTATAACTCTTCATAGTATTCTGTTATTATCCTTTTGATTTCATTTGGTTCCGTTGTATCATCACCCATGTGGTTTTTATTGTGAGTTATTTTTGTCCTCTCCCTCTTTTCTTTTGTTAGTTTTTCCAATGGTTTGTCAATTTTATTAATCCTTTCAAAGAGCCAGCTTCTTGTCCTGTTGATTCTTTCTATAGTTTTTCTGTTTTCCATATCATTTATTTCTGCTCTTAATCTTTATTATTTCTTTTCTTTTGGTGACTGTAGGTTCCTACTGTTGGTCTGTTTCTAATTGTTGGAGATGCTGTGTTAATGTGTTAATTTTGGTTCTTTCCTCTTTTTGGATGTGCGCATTTATAGCAATAAATTGCCCTTTCAGCACCACTTTCTCTGTGTCCCAAAGATTTTGGTATGTTGTGTTTTCATTCTGGTTTGTTTCTAGGAACTTTGTGAATTCACATTTAACTTCTTGTTTTACCCAGTCGCTTTTCAGCAATGTTATTCAGTTTCCATGTATTTGACTTTATTTCCTTGGTCGTCTTATTGTTGATTTCTAGTTTTATAGCATTGTGGTCTAAAAAGATGCTTTGTAGTATATTGATGTTTGTAAATTTATGGGAGATTGCTTTGTGAACTAACACATGATAAATTCTGGAGTTTATTCCATGTGCACTGGAGAAGAATGTATATTGTGCTGTTATTGGGTTGAATGCTCTGTACACATCTATGACGCCAAGTTGGTTGATTGTGTTGTTTAATTCCTCTAATTTTGTCAAGTTTCTTTCTGGCTGTTCTGTCCCTTTTTAAAAGTGGTATATTAAAATTTCCCATTATAATTGTAGATTTATCTATTTCTTTGTTCAATTCTAGTAGGGTTTGCTTCATATATCTTGATGCTCCTTCATTTGGAGTGTAGATATTTATTATGGTTATGTCGTCTTACTCTATTGATCCTTTGATCATAAGATAGTGTCCTTCTTTATCTCTTATACTGGTTTTTGTCTTAAAGTTTACTTTATCGGAGATTAATATTGTCAGTTCTGCTTGTTTATTGTTGCAATTAGCTTGGTATATTTTTTTTCCATCCTTTAACTTTTAGTCTGTTTTTTTTCTTTGTGTGTAAGGTGTACCTCTTGCAGGAAGCATATTGAATGGTCTTATTTTCTTATCCATTCTGCCACTCGCTCTCTCTTCACTGGTGTATTTAATCCATTGACATTCAATGTAATTATCAATAGGTATGAATTAATTGCTGCCATTCTTTTACTTTTTTGGTAATGCTATTTGTTCTTTTGTTCTGCATGCCTTCTTATGCTGAGTTTTTTTTTTTGTGTGTGTGCTATTTCTTGTCAGTTTGTTCTTACTTTTCATGTTTGCTTGTTCTGCTTGGAAGTTCATTTTCATGGTAAATTGTGAAGTATTAACTTTCTTTGGGGTTACCTTATAGTCTATTAACTTTTCCCTCTATTTAAGACAATCTTTTGTATCCTGTAATCTACCT
>NW_006412464.1:0-1510 GCF_000296735.1 Chrysochloris asiatica | reverse complement strand
GAGCTTAATCTGATTTGCTTACCTTTGTAAATAACATTTCTCTTTTCCTTGGCTGCATTTAGGATTCTCTCCTTGTCTTTGATTTTGGGGAACTTGATTATTTTATGTCTTGGTGATTTTCTTTTGGGGTCTATCCTTCCTGGGGTATGTTTGGCTTCTTGAAAGTTTATCTTCTCATCTTTCAAGATGTTAGGGAAATTTTCTTCCAGAAGCTCTTCCACTATCTCCTCTGTGGACTTGCTGATTACAGAATGCCAATAATTCTTAAGTTGTTCCTCTTCATGTTATCCAGCATTAATTTTAGACTCTCTTAAGATTTTTTTTTTTACGCTTTTTTTTGCTCGCTCTTCTATGTTAGCAGTATTGAGAGATTTGTCTTCCAGCTCTCTGGTTCTGGCTTCCATCTCTTCTATTCTACTCCTTTCCCCTTTCCGTGTATTGTCCATTTCTGGTATTTTATTTTTAATCATCTGGGCCTCTTTTTTCACGTTTTGAATTGTTTCTAATGCTATATCAATATTGTTTGATTACTCTTATAGTACTTTCCTGACTTCTTTGTTTTCCTCCACCCTTTTTTGGAGCATTTGAATTTGTTTCCATATCCTTCTTCTGAATTCCTTCTCAGGCAAATCCAAACGCTGTTCTTCCTCTTCTAGAAAACCTTTGTCTGTCTCCAGCTCATTTGCCTAAGCTACTCTTTTATGTTTTTGGACATGTTTTGATATCTTCTGGGGTTTTTTTTGTTCATCATTTGCAGTAGTTGTGTGGATTTTTAATGCTTAAATGGATGTTTGCTGCTGTGTTATTTAGCTCACTGGGTGTATCCTGGTGGATTTGATCAGGAGTTAGGCTTTCCTTTTTGCATGTAATGCTTAGCAGCTGTTATTGGCTCTTGTCTCAGGGTGGAATATTATGGGGTATGCTTGTAACTTGGCTATATGGCCATGGTTACTCGCTCATCTTGTGTAACGTAGGGAGAAAAAGCTCCCACCTCCAGGGAAAATGTGTGATCAAAAGTCCAAAAGCAGAATCAATATAAAAGCAGAGATAAGAACAACCACTTTGAAACAAAAATAAAACTGTGTCCGACTGTCTAGTCATCTTGCTACATAGGCAGTGTGTGCTATATAGAAGCCGCCAGTAATGGGTGTGGGTGTCTACTCTCTCAGGCCCCTCCTCTAGTTACTACCATAGAGGTGTGCAGATAGATATTGAGAAGTTAATGGGAGAAAGATTGTTTACTATTTTTGTCTCTGAAGGTCAATTAGGTATCTGTGTGTGCATAGTGTAATTCTTTAAATAGTTGCATCTTTTAATTTTTTTAATTTAAGGTTTTTATTGTGGATTGAGTGAAAGTTTACAGGGCACATCATCAGTTTCACATTCAACAATTCGTATAACTTGTTTCATTACATTGATTATAATCCCCTCCATATCCCATGAGTTAAAAGTATTTCTCTCTATCCACTTTAGCTTTTTAAAAAACACACAAACAAAAAAACCCACTCAG
>NW_006412463.1:0-8424 GCF_000296735.1 Chrysochloris asiatica | reverse complement strand
ATCGATTTCAGACTGAAGAAGTTGGTAGAATTCTTCTATTTCATCTTCACTGGCTTTAGTGGTTGGTGCATAAATTTGAATAATAGTGGTATTATGGATCTTATGGAATGCAATATACAAGGAAGAAGAGGGCAATACACAAAAAGGGAAAAGAGGATGGAAGAACAAGGTAAATAGGGGAACACTTGGGCAGGTTTGCATGGGCTAAACGGGAGAGAGGTAAATAGTGATGTATGCTCAGCTTTGGAACAACAACGTTCTGTGATTCAGGGATTGAGGCATAATCTGAATGGGTAAAAGAGGGGAAATAATGTTAAGATGCTTGATTGTCTTATGAATATTGGTTTCTCTTGCTTACTATTGTAAAATAGACACTTGAGGGGGATAGAAAGGAATATTGGGAAACATGATTATAGAAAGCTTGTAAGCCCAAAAGGGGTTCTAAAAATTTCCCAATGAAATAGGATTTTTGTGGAGCCTTTGTAGTGTATAAGACCTTAGGTGGAATCCTGAGCCTCATCCAGAATCTTCTGATCTACTTGACAGGACATGCAGACCAGCCCGGAGCAGCTAGAGGAACAGAGTATACTTCCTGAAAGAAAGACTAGAAGAAAAAAAAAAAAAAGTGAGTCTGTTTGGCTATTAAGAGAACAAGCAAGCTGTTTGCTGGGGAGCTATCAAGACAAGCCATCAAGTCCCTTCAGGACAAACTCCCCTCCAAGACTGAAACTCAAAGGGAACACAAAACCAAGCATGTAAGCTTGCTGGTGACTATGTTGGTTCACATGTGAGAGGAAGTGGGGTACATTCACTAAGGAAGTTATGATGAGTTATGGGATGACTCCTGTCAACCTTGAGATGAAAGAGAGAAGAAGAAGGTATATTTGGGGAGACTTTGGAATTCCTGAGGCCAAGGACACTGATCTAGCCCACAGTGGGCTAGAGCTGAGAGTGAAATGCCCAGCTGATATGCAGTGTGTATGTGTGTGGGGGTGGGGGCGACTCACAAAAGTACCCAAACATGCAAACAGTACCCATCTTCATTGGCTTGATGATCAGAATTTGACTAGTGGAAGATGAAGACATTTGATAAAGGAAAAGAGTGTAACTTGTTACAATTTGATGAACTTGGCCTGTACTGATGTTGTAGCTCAAAATACCAACATAAAGGGAAGGGAATTTTCACACCAAGGATCAAGCCTATCCCCTGGGTATACAGAGTTGGTTTTTATTATTGTTAGGTGCCATCGACTCGGTACTGACCCATAGCAACCTTATGCACAGCAGAATGAAACACTTCCGATCCTGGGCTAACCTCATTACTGTTGCCACGCTTGAGTCCATCGATGCTGCTACTTGGTCAATCCATCTCGTTGGGGGTCTTCCTCTTTTTCTCTGATCCTCCACCTTACCAAACATGATATCCTTCTCCAGTGACTGGTTCCTCCTGACAATATGTCCAAAGCACGAAAGACAAAGTTTGGCCATCTTGGCCTCCAACTCTGGCTGCACTTCTTACAAGGTTGGTAGGGATGGACAAATCAGATATTGGTTACCTAAAATAGGGGGTTATAAAGGCACAGAGTGCCTGGCTTACAAGTTTTCAAGAGGAAGTTTAGTTTCAGAGCATATGGGGGAATGTAGACTCCTCACTGAATAGTTTTCATCTTGTCTAGATGTGTCTTTAGATAGGACTCTTTTGATTTAATAGTGAGTAATTGTTATCATGTAGTCCTGGTGTGGCGCTGTGGGTTAATGTGCCAGACTGCAAAGCCATTTGAACTGCAAGGTTGGTGGGTTTAGAGGTATTCACACAGATCCCTGACACTTGGCTTCCTATGTCCTGTGAGTGTGGGTACAAGGGATTGACTAGGAATCCCAGACCCAAAATGGAATTAATGTGTATGAAATACCACCCCCAGAGACTTTGGTTCTTGGGATCATCCTTCTTCTTCTTCTTCAGCCTGTCTTTTAATTTCCAGGCCTTTCCTAAAGATCCTCCACTCTCATACTTTCCAACTTCCTAATGGCTCAAAAAAAAAACATATTCCACATTCCGTCTTGGAGCTGAAATCAATGAAGCAGTGGCAGCTGTTCAAGAATGCAGGTTGTGACCAGAGGACGGAGCCTACATGATGACTGCTGGCGCTGCTGCCTATTGTCTGTGGTGATGAGACCGCTGCTTGAAGTTAGAAGCTGAAAGGCTGCAGAGGCTGGGAGTATCCCTGGGCCCCCTCACTGCTCCCTTTGGTCCATGAGCCATGAGACTATGACTGCCCACATGAAGTTCCTCAAAACAAGACTTCTGACTGAAACACACAAACTTTCTCAGGGGCAAAGCCTAAAGAACCTGAACTGGTGAACCTAACTTTTAATCCAAGTTTTGAGAACAACCTTGCAGAAGACTCCCTGACTGGCTGTCTAAAGAAGCAGGGAGGAGCAGAAAGAAGCAAGAGCCCTGGAATCAGGCAGACCTGGGTTTTGGTCCTTATTCTGCCACCTTCTGGGACAATGACTTGGGTCATTAACATCTCTGAGCCTTATACATTACTGTTTAATGAGGTGGGGTTTGACAATTCAACTAAAGAGTGTGTGTAAAGCACCTAGCATGCAGCTGGGCACAAAGTAGGCACTCAGTAGTAATGATGTCATATTTGCATTGGTCAATGAGAAGAAATTCTAGGACTGCCCAGAGATGGTATGGCCAGGAGCTTCTGGAACGTGGGGTTTTCATAGGAAAATGAAGTCTCCTGTTCCAAAGGTCCTATCCAAGCTAGAAACCATCTTTGAGATACAATGTCCCAAAAGCTAAATTGTCATATAGCTCCTATCACAAGGAATGCAGAGCTTCCCATAGAATGACTGCAAAGCTCTTCAGTGGTTCTACCACTTACTAAGAGTATGAATCTAGGCAAGTTACTCAATGGCCCTGGGTTTCTATTTGTTCATCTGCAAAATGGGAACAATACTGCATCACAAGTATTCTTGGGAAAACGAAAATGAGACATAGCATGAGCTAATATGTATTATGTATTTATTATGTGTGAAGCACTATTGTAAAAGCTTTGTGCATACTAACTACCTTACTTACTGTATTAAGTGTAAGTATTTAGTATAGAAAATTTCAAAGATTAGTATAGAAGAGAAATTTTCAGAAATTTTCAAAGATCAACTTGAGAAGATAATGCTAAATATCACAGCAAAATGTGCAAAGATCTGGAGTCAGAAAGCCAAAAATGAAGAACACGCTCAGCATTTCCTAAGCTGGGGGAGCTGAAGAAAAAAATTCCAGCCTCGATTTTCATTTTTGAAGGATTCCCTGGGCAAATTATTGAATGATGCAGAAAGCATCAAGAGAAGATGGAAGGAATACACAGAGTCACTGTATTAAAGGAAATGGTTGATGTTCAACCATTTAAAGAGGTAGCATATGATCAAGAGCCAATGATACTGAAGGAGGAAGTCCAAGGTGCACTGAAGGAATTAGCAAAAGAACTAGGCACCAGGAATTGATGGAATAAAAATTGAAATATTTCAAGAAAGTGAGGCGGCACAGGAGGCACTCACTCATCTATGCCAAGAAATTTGGAAGACCACTATGTGGCCTACTGATTGGAAGAGATCTGTATTTGTGCCCATTCCAAAGAGAGGTGACCCAACGGAATGCAGAAATCATTGGACAATATTTTTGATATCCCATGCGAGTAAAGTTTTACTAAAGGTAATACAGAAATGGCTGCAAGCACATATTGACAGAGAACTTCCAGAGGTTCAAGCCGGATTCAGAAGAGGATGTGGAATGAATGATATCATTGCTGATGTCTGATGGATCTTGGCTGAAAGCAGAGACTACCAGAAAGATGTTTGTCTACCTGTGCTTTATTGACTACACAAAGGCTTTTGATTGTGTGGATCATAACAAGCTATGGACAACATTGTGTAGTATGAGTACTCTACAACACTTAATTGTGCTCATGATGACTCTGTACAGAACATGGGAACACGAAATGGTTTATAATTAAGAAAGGTGTGTGACCTGGGTAGGAAATAGACACAGGATAGTTTGGGTGCATGGGAGGGGGGGCAATATACAAGAAGGGAGATGTGAATGGAAGAACAAAGCAGATGGGAGAACAATTAGGCAGGTTTGCATGGGCTAAGTGGGACAGAGGTAAATAATGATGTATGCACAACCTTGGAACAACAAGGCTCTGGGATACAGGGATTGAGACGTGGTTGGAATGGGGAAAAATGGGGAATAATGTTAAGATGGTTGGCTGTCTTTTGAATCTTGGTTTTCCTTGCATTATACTATAAAATAGACACTGGAGGGGGAGAGAAAGGAACAGCCAGAAACATCACCATAGACAGCTTGTAAGACCATCTTTTGCCTATAACTGATTGGAACACCTAAAATGGGGCTACAACACTCCCAGTGAAGGAGGCTTCCTGCAGAGCCTCTGCATTACATAGGACCATCGGTGGAAGCCTGAACCACATCCAGATCTTCAGAGGTGGGAGATTTCCACTTGAAAAAATGAGCGGACCAGCCTGGAGTGGCTAGAAGCGTAGAAGATACGTCTTGAAAGAAAGACCTACAGGAAAAATACAAAACAACATAGGCAGACCTACTGTTACTACAAGAACAAGCAAGTTGCTTGCTCAGGAGACAACAAGGCAAGTGGTCGGGTCCCCTCAGTGCAAACCTTCTTCCAAGACTAAGACTCAATGTGAATACAAGCTCTGATTGGTGGCCACACTCGTCACCGATAAGGGGAAGTGTGGGGAAAAACATCAATGAAGCTGCAAGCTAAGCCCTACGATGTTCAATAGATTCCTGTGAACACGGGTGGAGACCTGGGGACTCTTGGGCCCAGAGTCAGTGACATAGCCACAGAGGACTAGAGTGGAGAGTGAAGCGTCCAGTAGATAAGAAGAGAGGGTATATGCACAAGAACACTCACACTTGCAGATAATACCCACTTGACCTGGCTTCAATGACTGGATGATCAGAGCTCAACAAGAAGAAGAAAGACGAGGATAAAAAGGATAATCTGATACAATTTGATGAACTTGACCTACATCTATGGATGCAGTAGCTCAAAAGAGGGAACAATATCCTTACAGCAAGGAACATTCCCACCCCCTCCTTTCACAGATTAGACAGGGATGGGCAACTTGGACATTGACTACACAAAATGGTGGTGGTGGTGGGGTTACAAAGGCAAGAAGTGGCTGGTTTACAAGCTTTCAAGAGGGAACCTAGATTCAGAGGGTATGAAGGAAAGTAGAATCTACTGAGTAGTATACAATCTGTCTAGGTGGGGCTGATGAAATGCGGATGGGTCTCTTGTGATACAATAGTGAATAATTGCTATCAGGACTTCTTGTGAAGTTTGGAAATGTAAAGGTAGACTTTTTGTAGCAATGAGGAGAGTGATTTACTTTTCAGACTAGGAGCGGAGATCCCTGAGGTCATCAAGGGAGAAGAGCGGAGAGCGGGACCTTACCCAGAGAAGCAGTTATGCCTGACATGGAGGCAGAGATGATGACGTGGAGAGATGGAGCAGTTGGGGACTTTAGACCCAGAGAGGGAGAGGGGCTGTGTGCTGACGACCGGGGGGCAGGCTTGTAGTGTATACCTTTGGTTGGTTGATGATGCATGGAGGGGATTGTAACCATAACAATGAAATGATATACGATAGGATGAATGTAAAACTAATGTTCTCCCATGTAAACTATCACATATTTCACAATAAAGCATTAAAAAAATAATAATGCAGGTTGTATTTGTGTGTGGTGGGGGTGTTGTCTGTCTGGCCACCCTAGATCTGGGCATGGGGGAGCTCCTCCAGAAGGCCACAATTTTTAAAGTTGTTGGGAGAGCTGAGGTCAAAGAGAAGGTAGCAGCATATGGCAACCCCATGACTACAGGCTTTGCTCTGGGATGAGAGAGCAGGCATTTATTCTCTTCAGTCCTGAGATTAGAGATGTCATCACAATCCCTCTTTTGGGGCTGATTGGTAAATGCCTTTGGGTGGCAACCCTATTGTGAGGCCTGGCTGACTAAAGTCCTTGGGATTAGTCCCTGACCTACACTGTAGCCTCAGTTTTTGCACTTGCAAAATAGGGGAATTGTTCTAAGAGCCCTCTTGTACTAGTTTCAGGGGGTTCTCTTTTGTTCCTATTTATTTTAGCCTGGAACACCCCCAATTCACAAATGGTCTGGAGCCCTTTGATTAGGTTGTTTTTGTTGTTGTTAAGTGCCTTTGAATTGGTTCTGACTCATAGCTACCCTGTGTAGGGTTTCCAAGGATCAATAGGTGGGTTTGAACTGCTGATCTTGTGGTTAAGTCTAGTGCTAATCCTACAGTGTCAAACCAGGTAAATATCCATTATTATGAATCTGAGGGAAAGTTAGCCATTGTTGGGTTTTTTAGTACAGATCTGAATCTGGAGTAGAAATTTAACTTTAAAAAATACACACAACCCATGATAGTTTTGCATGCCTTAACTTTGGGACTTGCTCATGGACCACTTAAAGATTCCACAGACTACCATTATTCCCTAGGCTACCCTTGTAAAACTACTGCCACTAAGGAGGCCTGTGAATGGGGCTAAAAGTCTGAGTGAGCTGGCCTGGGGGAGGGGATTGTCCTGAGACAAGGAATTCAGTTAGAGTAGCAAGAAGAACCTTGGGAAGGGTAGGCAATAGCTCAGGTCTACTCAGATTAAGTCTAACTGGAAGTGGGCTGAGTAGCCCTGAATGGAATGGTTGAACTTTGAGTGGAAGAAGGAAGCATTGTTAATGAGGACACTAGGCTAGCCTTCTCTAGGAGTGGATCTGGAAGAAAGGGAATCTTGGAAAGCCTAGTTGCCCTGCCAGTTGCCCATGGGATAAATCATCACTCAGAAATTCGAGCTGTGGGGGAAACTCCAAAAGATCTGAGCTTAGGCACTCCTTACTCTTAGAGAGAAGCATGTGTGCCTCAGAGGGTCACCATTTATTCACCAAGTATTCACACATCTACTATGTGTTGGGCCCTGTACTAGACACCAGGGATAAAGTTGTGAACAAAACAGGCCCTGACCTTAAAGGACTCCTAATCTAGCAGGGAGGACAAAAAAATAATTATACTATAATTTGATTAGAGAGCTGTGGACGCTGAGAGAAAGAGACTCAGTCTAAATGAAGGATAAGGGAAGGCTTTCTGTAGGAGGCAATGTCTACATTGGGAACTAAAAAAGGAGATGGTATTAGCCATTATATATATATATATATATAAAACACATAAGCATACATTGAGAGATAACCTACCATGTGACAGATGCTTTTACAAATTTTATCTCATTTAAAGTTCAGAAGTGAATGCTAATAATAACCCAGATTAGGAAAGGTAGGTACAGTGAGATTAAAAGATTGCCTGAATTCTCACAATTGGTAGCTTATTGTTTTTATAGTTAATATTTACTGAGCAGTTGCCCTATGTTAGGCCCTGTGCTTAATGCACAGAAAACATGTTATAGATGAAGAAACAGAGGACTGAATATAGAAAGTGACTTAACCAAGGTCACATAGCATAGAAGGAACAGAATTCAAACTTCGAGCTATTAACATCAGAACCAGAACATTTTACTGAAATAATCTATTGTATTATCTCATTTAATTCTGATAAAAAAAACTCTATGAGGTTTTTACAAAAGAGCAAATTGAGGCTTAGAAGGACTTTTCCAAGTTACAATTCTTAAACCTACTGTCACTGAGTCGATTCTGACTCACAGTGACCCTATTCTGAGGCTGTAAATCATTACAGAAGTAGAAACCTCATCTTTCTCCCACAGAGGAGCTGTAGTTAGCAGTTCAGTGTAGTTAGCAGTCCAATGTAAGTTATAGCTTGTGGTGGTGGTAGTGTGCCGTGGAATCTGTTCTAACTCATAGTGACCCTGAATAGGGTTTCCGAAGATGTAAATATTTACCAGAGCAGAAAGCCTCATCTTTCTCCCACAGAACAGCTGGTAGTTTTGAACTGCTTACCTTGAGATTAGCAGCCCAACTCATAACTTTTACACTGCCAGAACTCCTTCAAATTATAGCTAGCAGGTGGAAAATCTAAACCCAGAAAGAACCAAGAAAGTCTAGCTGCAAAGTAACCTCTACAAGCAGGAACAGCTCATTTCGATGTTCATGTCCTAGTCACTGAACCTACTGCTTTTACTGGCGTATGAGACTGCAAGGGACAGATTGTCGGTAGAAGATGAAGAAGTCTGGGCAAAATATGACTCAGTAATACTTTTTTTTTCTATTCAGCATCTGCTTAACTTTTTTTTTTTTCCCCTTAAATGTTTTATTGTGAATTATATGATAGTTTACATGGGAGAACATTAGTTTTACATTCATTCTATCGTATATCATCTCATTGCCAT
>NW_006412462.1:5406-7843 GCF_000296735.1 Chrysochloris asiatica | reverse complement strand
TCTTCCATTTGCTTTAGCATCTCTACACTGGAGAGTTCTCTTCTGACATCCATTTTGATCTTTACCTTCTTTCTTGTCTTCTTAGTGACTTTTTGTTTTCTTCGAGTATGATGTTCTTGATGTCATCACACAACTCTTCTGGTCTTCCGTATTTAGTGTTTAATGTATCAAATCTGTTCTTCAGATGATATCTAAGTTCAGGTCCTATTCAAGATATATTCAAGGTTATATTTTGGCTCTCATGGACTTGTTTTCATTTTCTTCATCTTCAGTTTGAATTTGCATATGACCAATTGATGGTCTGTTCCACAATCTGCCCCTGGCCTTGTTTGACTGATGATATATAGAGGTGTTCCATCGTCTCTTTGTGAAGATGTAGTCAATTTTATTTCTATGTATTCAATCTGGTGAGATCCATGTGTATAATTGTCTCTTAATGCTGTCTTTAGAAGGTATTTGAAATGAACAAATCATTGATTTTGCAGAATCGTATCATGTGGTCTCCAACAACATTTCTATCACCAAAGCCATACTTTCCAACTATTGATTCCTCTTTGTTCCCAACCTTTGCATTCCAAAATCACCAGTAATGATCAATACATCTTGATTGCATGTTTGATCAATTTCACATTGAAGATGTTGGTAGAACTCTTCTATTTCATTCTCACTGCCTTTAGTGGTTGGTGCATAAATTTGAACAATAGTGGTATTAACTGGTCTTCCCTGTACGCACAAGGATATCATCTTATCACAGACAGCGTTGTACTTCATGACTGATCTTGATATGTTCTTTTTGATGATGAATGCAACACCATTCCTCTTCAATTTGTCATTCTTGGCATAGTACACCTTGTGGTTGTCAGATTCAAAATGACCAATACCAGTCCATGTCAGCTCACTAATGCCTAAGATATTAATGTTTATGTGTTCCATTTCATTTTTGACATCTTCCAGTTTTCCCAGATTCATGCTTCGTACATTCTGTGTTCCAATTTTCAATGGATGTTGACAGCTGTTTCTTTTCATTTTGACTTGTGTCCCCTCAGCAAATAAAGGCCCTGCAGGCTTTACTCCATTTGCTTTATAATGGTCAACTCTACTTTGAGGAGGCAGCTCTTCCCCAGTCGCATTTTGAATACCTTCCAATATGAGAGGGGCTCATTTTCCGGCACTATATCTGACAGTGTTTCTCTGCTATTCATAATGTTTTCAGTGACTAAATATTCGGAAGTAGTTCATCTCTCCTTCTTCCTAGTCTGTCTTTGTCTGGAAGCTCATCTGAAACCTGTCCACCATGGGTGACCCTGCCGGTATTTAAAATACCCATGGCATAGCTTCCAGAATCACAGCAACTCACAAGCCACCACAGTACGACAAACTGACAGAAGAGTGGTGGTAGGTTGGTGTATCATCCTTCAATCCTTTTTGAACATAATTTGTTGTTGAGCATAAAACAGTAACTTATTTCTAAAGTAAAAACACTGAAGTTATTCTTCCTAACCTTTTACCCCATTTTCATTTCCCCATTTTTACACCTTGTCTCTTCCTATCTCTGTAATCTCGTTGTTGTTAAGTGTCATCGAGTTGGTTTCTGACTCATAGCAACCCTAAATAAGGTGTCTAAGGGGCCACTGTTGAGTTTGAACTGCCGACCTTGTTGTTCAAACTGACCTTACAGTCCAGTGCTTATCCTACAGTGCCACACCAGGACTACATAATCTCATTAGTATTTAGTTTATTTTGCCATGTTTATTTTTTAACCATTAGATATTTTCCTCTTTCCTCTTATTTGTGAGTATAGATATTTCATGAAGTTTTAATCTTTAAATCCATCTCTAAACCTAGACAAATGTCACAATTTCAATGATATAGTCAACTTCAAAGGATTACACAGGGAATGAAGACGAGCTTCTATAATAAAACTGTAATACTGACTCACTTTTTTTATTCTTGTATCTAGAAACGTTCTGAACACTTAACCATTCAACATAAGAATAAGTACAAAATAGCAGGAGACATTCTAATTGCCATCTTTGTCTATCATTATACGCCTCTATATTTCAATACTAAGAATATTTGCACTAAATAGATCTCTGATGCCACTCATCTCTAAGATTCTGTGAGTCTTTGTTCCCATGGTGCTATAAGTTCTAATATTCCAAACCCCAGGAAAGTCATTCACCAAGGGACTTACAGGCAGCTTCACTCTCCTGTCTTTTTGAACTTCCTTTGCCAAATAGTGAGCATGGCTGGAATGAACTACGTAATAAATAAGAACATTGCCTTAAAAGCAGCAGACTCAACATACCTGCGGAGGGCCCACATAAACAACATTGCAGAGGATAAGAAGACCAAGATGTATATTCTCAATCTCCAGAAAGCTTTAAATATTCGGTTCAGGGAGATTGATAAAGAAAAAGCAACCCTGAAAAAGTTT
>NW_006412462.1:4558-5081 GCF_000296735.1 Chrysochloris asiatica | reverse complement strand
ATGGTTTCTGGGCAAGTCATTTTCCATTTAGTTTTTGCAAGACTATAATATGATAATCAGACTAGATAATCTCCACAGACCTTTCTGGTACTTTCCTTGATACTAACATTACAGGGTTGTATTTTGAAATGTGTTTGTGGCATCCTTATAGAAGTAATTCAGCAATCAGAAGGCACACAAAGATGACTTTGTTGCTAAGTGTTGAGTTTGACTCAACCACTATGAAGTTCAAACTAACTTTGCAGTCCAGCACATTAACCCACAGCACCACACCAAGACTCGTGTGACCTAAAGATGACTTTAGGTACTTTGAATAGCTATTCCTATTTAGCCTTTACATATGTAACATTCTCATGTTTACAATATGAATGACTCAAACTGTGTATATCATACAATCTTGTATCCTGAAACTCTACCAAATTTATTATCTCTAATGGTTTTTGCTTTGCTTTTGAGGATTCTCAAGGACTTATTGTGTATCCCTTCCTAATCTGGATGCCTTTTATTTCTTTTACCTGCCTAG
>NW_006412462.1:1859-2718 GCF_000296735.1 Chrysochloris asiatica | reverse complement strand
AGGCACCATCTAGTTCTTCTGGTCTCAAGGTCATGGCATTTACATGGTCATTAGTCCTTTGAACTAATTGTTTCAGATGGAGACAGATACATTGTCTCACCATAAATGGCTTCTCACAAGGTTTTAAAACCACAGTTGCTTCTCACCAGAATAGTATGCTGTTGTTAAGTGCTGTGGAGTCAGTTCCAATGCATAGCAACACTGTACAGGAGAGGATGGTGGGCCTGAGCTGCCTACCCTGTGTTTCAAACTGACCTTGCGTTCCAGCACATTAACCCATAGCACCATTTAGAACATTGCTTTTGTGGACTTTAAACTAATTGTTATGAAATTTGACCTTAGTGTTTCTGAGACTGTGGTCCTGAGCACCCAGATCCACAGATTCATTCCCTCAACATGACTGTTCAAAGGAAAGTTTTCATAACGTTGCCGACTATGTGTTCTACTATATACCTGGATATAAACCAGGTATTAGATCCTAGTGTGTTGCTATAGGATAAGCTCTGGACAACTAACAGCAAGGCCACTGGTCCAAACCCACCAGCAGCTCCTTGTTGTTAAGTGCCATGGAGTCGGTTCTGGCTCATAGTGACCCTGTTTAGGGTTTCCCAGGAGTGGCTGGTGAGCTTGAATCTCTAACTTTGCAGTCCAGCACATTAACTCACCACTGCCAGCCCACACCACTACATATAGAACTTGTTTATTGTTTTGCTTTTAACATTTTACTGTTAATGGAGTGTATGTTTACAGAGCAGATCATCAGTTTTGCATTCAAAAAATTAAGCTCTTCAGTTCATCTCAAGGATTACAATTCCCTCAATTACATCACTAATCCCACTTCTTCCCTTTTTTTTTTTTT
>NW_006412462.1:0-564 GCF_000296735.1 Chrysochloris asiatica | reverse complement strand
GTTTCGAACTTCTGACCCTGAGGTTTGCAGCCTGATTCGTAACCACTACTAATGCGCCAGACTGCAAAGCCATTTGAACTGCAAGGTTGGCAGTTTAAGCTCAACAGTCGCTCCGCGGAAACCCTATATAGGGGTCGCTATGGGTCGGAACCGACTCGACGGCACTTAACAACGACAACAACATTGGAGTTCTGGTATACAGCTGTAAGATACGCACTGGACTGCTAGCACAAAATCTGTGTTTCAAACCCTTCAGCGGCTCCTCGGAACCCCTATACAGGGGCGCCGTGGGTCAGAGCTGAAGCACATAACAACAACAATTTTTAATTAAGGAGTCCTGGTATCGCAGTGGTTAAAATTCTCAGCTGCTAGCAGAAAAGTCAGTGGTTGAAACCCACCCGCCACTCCTCGCAAACCCTAATTAAACCACATAACCCTAATTAAACCTCATAATTTTGGGAAGAAACAATGGAGAACGTAAATATTATCTTTTTTTTTGTCCTTTAGTGTTGCTATGAAATGGAGTCTTGGTGTGGCGCTGTAGGATAAGCACTGGACTACTAG
>NW_006412461.1:7588-8317 GCF_000296735.1 Chrysochloris asiatica | reverse complement strand
TTTCGGAACACGTAATTGTGCTCATGAGGAATCATAGCAATAATAGTACCTACTTCATGATGGTCTTTTAAAGAATCAGTGAGAAGCTATATAAGGAGAACAAACAATTCCTGATGCATAGGCAACATCAACAGCATGTTAATTTGTATCATTATCATGTCTGTTGTTTACTAGAATATCAGGAAAATTTTCATATAAAAACATTTTCAAATTTATGTTGTAAGATATACATATTTTTGGATAGTACCATACTTTATTTAAACATTTTCCTTTGATTGGCAATTTGGTTTTGCTGTTAATTCCTACTCATAGCATCACCCTATGTACAACAGAATGAAACACTGCTTGGTCCTGTGCCATCCTCGCAATTGTTGCTATGTGTGGGCCTATTGTGTCAATACATCTCACTGAAGGTCTTTCTCTTTTCCACAGACCTTCTACTTTACCAAGCATGAATCCTTTCTCAGGCCTGGTACCTCCTGATAACGTGTCCAAAGTACATGAGACGAAGTCTCACCATCCTTACTTCAAAGGAGCATTCTGGCTGTACTTCTTCAAAGACAGATTTATTTGTTTTTCCAGCAGTCCATAATATTGTTGTTATTGTTGTTAAGTGCTGTCAAGTTGGTTCCGACTCACAGCAACCCTGTATAGGGTTTCCAAAGAACAATTGGTGGATTTGAACTACTGACCTTGTGGTTCGCAGTCCAGTGCAGATCCTACAGCACC
>NW_006412461.1:2043-6873 GCF_000296735.1 Chrysochloris asiatica | reverse complement strand
CACAATTAAGCATTCTGGAATTCCCCTTCTACCCAATGTTTATCCATAATTTGTTATTGCCTTTGCATAGTCAACAAAACAGTTACGATCTCCAGAAGCAGTGGATTTGATTACTTGTGTGTTCATCCAGTGCGGTAGAGTTGTATGTAGAGTTGCCATGTGTTGAAAAGAAGGCATTTTCAATGAATAGGGTTATTAATATTGCAAAACTCTATCAGGTGATCTCTGACATGATTTCTATCACCAAAGTCATACTTTCTGTCTACCAATCCTTCTTCCTTGTTTCTAATTTTTTGTATTCTAATCACTCGTCATTATCAGTACATCTTGACTGCATGTTTGATCCATTTCAGTCTGCAGAAGTTAGTAAAATCTTCTGTTTCTTTGTCTTTGGCATTAGTGGCTGATGCATAAATTTTAGTAATCTTCATATTAACTGTTTTTTTTCTTCTAGACATATGGATGCTATTCCATCACTGACCGGAAAATAAGTGGTGAATTGGAAATTTAGGTTATCATTTTTTTTTCTATTCTAAGTGACATAAATCACCATCTGTATCTGGTCATTTCCTTAGCAGATAGCCTGCTTCCCACAACCAATTTACTCATCATGATACTTCATGATAGTCTTCATCCAAGTTCATAATATTCATAACTGACAAAGCTTGTTGGGTCAAAATTATATTGTTACCATTTGCATTTATTATATTATTAGGGAAGTTAAGTTCTTTCACATGTGTTTTGGTCACGCACATCTTGCCAGTGAAGGTCTCTTGGTGGCTGTCTTAGTTATCTAGTACTATTATAAGCAAATTACCACAAGTGGATGTTGTGGTAATTTATTTATAATAGTACTAGATAACTAATTTGAAAATCAACAGATGTTGATTTTCTACAGTTTAGGAGGCTGGAAGTCCAAATTCAGGGTGCCAGTTTCTATTGTTGTTAAGTGCCATTGGGTTGGTTCCAACTCATAGCAACCCTGTATAGGGTTTCCTAAGAGTGACTTATGAGCTTGAGCCACCAACCTTGTGGTTCAAATTGACCTTGCAGCCCAGTGCACTAACCACACCAGGAAGGCTATCTCTCACTGTCAGCTTAGGGGAAATGTCCTTGTCTCTTCAGCTTCTGTTTCCTAGTTCCTTGGAGATCTTATGTGGCGTGGTATCTATCTTTCCACATCTTTCTTATCTCCCTTGCTTGTTTAATCTCTTTTATATCTCAAAAAAGATACACCCTACATTAATCCTGCCTCATTAACATAACAAAGACAACCTATTATAACTGTAGGCATAAAGGTTGAGATTTGTAACACATATCGAGGGGAGGGCATAATCATAATGCATTCCAAACATTGGCACTAACTGCGCTTGACTGATAATTCAAAGATTGGCATTCTTTAATTCGCTCATTGGTATATGGAAGAAAGTCCTGAACATCTGCTCCAATTAAGATGACAGCCAAGAAAGCCCTATGGAGCAGTTCTACTCTGTAACACATGGAGTTGTCATGAGTTGGAATCAATTCAATGGAAACTAACAACAGCATCTTGTTTGTATACATACAAGTGAGCTTCAAAAAGTTTGTAGACAAAGGAATTAAAACATAATGGAATTTTTCCACAAACTTTTTGAAGCCCTCTCGTATTACCACCAGAGTCCTGGAATCAACACTAACTGCAAGGTTGGTGGTTCAAACCATCTAGCCACTCCTTGGAAACACTGTACAGGATCACTATCAGTCAGAACTGACTCAATGGCACTTAACAACAAGAATGTATTACCATCAGGCCATTTTTATTTAGCGTATTAGTGGGTTTCCTATTGATTTATGTATTTGCTCTTTCTATTTTTTTTTTTGCAAATAAAAATCTCACTTGGTTTTGTAATATTTTCTGTGGATTAACAAAGAACCCAGAGTTGTTATTACTCAGGATAACAAACTGTACATATTATGATGTTGCCAAACAACTAGGCAGTTTACCAGGGAGGTTCAAAAAGTTCTTTGGAAAAATTTCATTATCCTTCCTTCCATTTTTCCATGAAATTTTTGAAGCCCCTTGTATTTCTGTTGCTCCCTCCAAGACACTAAATGATTCCCCAGAGCCTTAAATCTGAACTTGCTGTATACTTTATAATAGTGCCTTTAGGTATATACTGTTTGTCCCTTCATTTCATTTTACAACTAGACATATAGACAAGGTTTCAAGTGATTTCATTAAGTAGAAGATTAAATTGTTGGAATCTGTGGTTGAAAGTAGGAATTCAGACTTTGCTGGACTGCAAAGTCTGTTTGAACCACAAGGTCAGTGGTTCAAGCTCACCAGCCGCTCCTCAGAAACCCTATACAGGATTGCTATGAGTCGAAACCGACTCGACAGCACTTAACAACAACAACAACAATTCTGCATTTAGACTCAGCTGAATCTCTTCTCACCAATCATTTATTTTTATTCTGTGTGTTTCAGTTCTCCTTGCCTGAAGGAACTTCTCAATTTGCACCTATTACTGTGTTTTAAAATTGTGCAAGACTTACCTTCCCCATTCTTTCCTGTTGCCACCTTCACACTGGTGCTTGTGTTGGCTTCACGTATGAAGAGGCAAACAAAAGGAGAAATGTATAAAGAAGCAAACAAAATGCTCCTGTCAAATCCTGCTGCTTGAAAGCTGTATTTCTTTCGTAGGGCTGCTAGAATAAGTTACCACAAACCTGGGTGACTGAAAACAGAAATGGATCCTCTCATCGTTCTGGAGTCTAGAAATTGGAATTCAGAGTGTCAGCAGGGCCCAGCTTTCTCTAAAGATATTTCCCTAGAAAGATCTTCACCCTTCTCTGCCAGCCTCTGGTAGCCCCAGGTGTTCCTTGGTTTGTGGCAGTGTAACTCCAACCTCTGTGCCGACCTCTGCTTCTGTGTCTCCTCTCTCTGTCTCTCTTTTTTTTATTGTGAAGGTTTTCAGAGCAACTCATCTTTCTGCTAAACAGTTCATACACATTTTGTTTCATGTCATTGACTGAAATTCCTACACTGTAACTTCTCCTATCCCACTTCCTCCCTGTCATTCCCATTTCCATTCCCCCTTCTTTCCTAACCCTTCCTGCCTTCTGAACTTTGTTCTTAGGCAAATCTCAAGTAGTTGATTCTAAGGAGTATGTACCTCTTTAGTGTCATTATTCCCCATAGGTTGTTATTGTGTTGTTGTTTAAGTGCCATCAACTCGGTTCCAACTCAGCAACCCTATGGAGGGTTGCCAAGTAGCGGCTGGTGAGTTTGAACTGCCAACCTTGCTGATAGTATTGTTGTTAAGGGCCGTCAAGTTGGTTTCAACTCATAGAGACCCTGTTTAGGGTTTCTGAGGAGTGGTTGGTGAGCTTAAACCACCAACCTTGCGATTCAGGTCAACCTTGCAGTCCAGCGCATTAACCCGCAGCGCCACACCAGGATTCCTTGCTGTTAGTAGTCCAGTGCTTATCCTACAGAACTACACCTGTATGATGTTGTTAAATGTCATTGAGCCAGTTCTGACTCATAATGACTATGTGTAGGGTTTCCAAGGAGCAGATGGTTGATTTGAACTTATGGCTAGCTGTCCAGTGTTTATCCTACAGCGCCATCTGTCTATTTGCTGGAAAACTGAGCCACAATGATGAATTCAATTCCAGAAGGTTGGCTAGGGAGCCACAGTCTTAGGGGTGTGACTGGGGCTGCTAGTTCAAGGAGTGCTTGGGCATGACATGCATCCCAGAGGTCTGAGCTGAGGGGCTGTGAAGTGGGCAGGGGGGTCTCTGGCTGCCAGGTGCATGAGGGAGCGCTCTGGCCACTCTTCTCATTGGGAGGGTGTATGGAACAAGGGGAAGAGCATACCTTCTGGTTACCAGCATCCGGTATGGGTGTTTGTGTGGCCCTGGACAGTCAGAGCTGATCATCAAGTTGCTACTCCACTGGAACACTACTTGTAAAGATTGAAAAGGGCTGTGCTGTGTCAGGCCAGCACACAACTAACCATTCTGTTTGTATCTCTGTTCATCATTTTTGTTCAGCTTCTTCTAGTCAATATTTGATCCACTTCTCTATTTTTCGTCTAAAGTCCATGTTCCAGGATTATCATCAGTATCTGCTTCATTTGTTCTCTCTTGCCTTTGTTGTAGAGGTAGCCGTTTTGCCTAGTCTACCATCTTGCTGGAAGTCTCTTTTCTTTTTGAAGGACAGCGTTCATATTGGACCCAGCCCACTCCAGTATGACCTCATTTAACTCAAGTACATTGACAAAAACCTGATTTTTAAGTAAGGTCTCATTCACAGGAATCAGACATTAGGACTTCCGCATGTCATATTGAAAGATGCAATTCAACCCACAATGTGGTTCTTAGCTGCTATTGATTTAGGCCCTGAATCATGGTAAACCTTATGTATTACAGAGTAGAACTGTTCCATAGGTCAACCCACAACAGAAGCTACCAGCAGCCAAGAGGGATGCAACATGATACAAAGCAGAAGCAAATGCTGACCTGTATTGTAGAAAAATACAGGAAAAGAAATCTTTACAAATCTTGACAAAACCCAGTCCTTGCGCAGTGCTGACTGCTTTCCTTGCTTCTTGTTTGTTTGCTTTTTCAGTTGACCACACTCCAGAATTTCCACTTTCAACAAATATTAATTAGGATCTGAGAACAAACTTCTATTTTCTTAATATAATTGATCATAAACTTAATAATCAGTGCTCTCTAATAAAATGTAACTGGGAAATGAAAAATTGAATCCAAAGTAGCTATGTAATTCAAATTTTGCTTGGATCCACCGACACTCATGGAAGCAGCAGTCAAATCAAATGA
>NW_006412461.1:0-1163 GCF_000296735.1 Chrysochloris asiatica | reverse complement strand
CTTATATGTCTTTTTAGTTTTTATTGTGAATTATGTGTTAGTTTACATGTGTGAACATTATCTTTACATTCATCCTATCATATTTTGTTTCATTGCAATGATCACAATCCCCTGCATGCATAATCAAACAATCAAAGGGTACATCTCACACGTCTGCCCCCTGGCCACCAGCACAAAGCCCCTCTCCTTCCCTGAGTCCAGAGTCCCCGGCCACTCCTTCTGTCTGCATCATCATCTCTGCCTCCATCCCTAGTATCACTGCTCTCTGGACAGGGTCTTGCACTTCACTTTTCTCCCTTGATGGTTCCAGGGATCTTGGCTCCTGGACTGCAAAATCAGCCACTTCTCTCCTTTTGTTACCAAACATTTACATTTACCTTTCCAACACTTACTGTCAGACCTGATAGCAATCATTCTCTATTAAGCCACAGGAGTCCTAGTCCGCTCAACTTTTATCAACCCCATCCTGACAAGTTGGAAAGAATTCAGTGAAGAGTCAACAGTTCCCTGTATCCTCTGGAGCTAGGTTCCCTATTGAAAGCTTGTAAGCCAGTCACTTCATACTGCATCCACAAGTATAGGTCAAGTTTACCCACTTGTAATGGGTTACTCTGTTTTTTTTTCCTCTTCTTTCTCCCTCTAGTCATGTTCTGATCATCCAGCCATTGATGCCAGGTCAGATGAGTACTACATGCATTATATGTGTAAATTGCTTTGGGCAGTATTGACATTTTCATAATGTTAAGTCTCCCTATCCAGGCTGGCTGGCTGGCTGTGTGCCGTGGAGTCAGTTCCAACTCACAGCAACCCTGTACAGGGTTTCCAAGGCTGTAAATCTTTATGGGTGCAGAATGCCTCATCTTTCTCCCAAGGAACAGCTGGTAGTTTCGAACTGCTGACCTTGTGGTTCGCAGCCCAATTTGTAACCACTACACTACCAGAGCTCCTATCCAGGAGCATGGTATATTCTTCCATTTTTGTTAAGTCTCTTTTGGTTTCTTGTAATAGTGTTCTGTAGTTTTCTTTGTATAGTTCCTTTGTTTCTCTGTTTACGTTTATTCCTAGATATTTCTTCCTTTGGGTGCCTATTGTAAATGGTATTGTTTTCCTAATGTTCTTTTCAGCACTGTCATTATTGGTATAGAGGACTCCAACTGATTTTT
>NW_006412460.1:6518-8322 GCF_000296735.1 Chrysochloris asiatica | reverse complement strand
GACATCCATTTTGATCTTTTCCTTCTTTCTTGTCTTCTTAATGGCTTTTTGCTTGCTTCATGTATGATGTTCTTGATGTCATCCCACAAATTTTTTGGAGTAGTAGTCAAGAAATCTATCTAAAGTGTTCAAAAGCAAATATCTTTCCTTAAGGATTAAGATGACCCTGACTCAATCTATGATATTTTCAATCAACACATAAGAGCATGCAAAGTCTAGACAATGAATAAGGAAGACCTTAGAAAACTTGATGCATTTAAATTGTGGTTTTTCTGAATTATACTGAATACTGAATACACACTGGAATGCCAGAAAATTGGATTCACACAGTTACAACAGCAACAGGTACAAATATAACAACACTTGAGAAGATGGTAGAGGACCATGCAGTGTTTTGTTTTGTTGTGCTTTGGGTCACTGTAATTTGGAACCTACTTCACAGCACCTTAGAGCAACAATAAGCCAGAAGAATGAACAAATATGTCTTGAAAGTAGTACAGCCATAATGTTCCTTAGAACTAAGGATGTTCTTTGATCATATTATCAGGAGGGACCAATCCCTGGAAAAGGACTTCATTCTTGGAAAAGTACAGAGTTAGAGAAAAAGAAGATTCTCAATGAGTTAGAATGACACAGTTACTGCAAATATTATTGCTGTTGTTAAGTGGTGTCAAATCAATTCTAACTCATAGCCATTTTAAATAGGGATCCTAAGAAGAGGCTGGTGATTTGAACCATCGATCTTGAGGTTTGCAGTCCAGTGCTTATCCTACAGTGCCTCACCAGGACTCCACTGAACACATAGTGCAATGAAAGCATAGCAGTGATTATGAGGATGACCCAACACAGGGAAGTGTTTCATTAAGTTGTAGCCAGTGCTGTTATGAGTTTGAAACAATTTGATGGCACATAAAAGCGTATATCATTCTTGTTATGTATTTCAACAAAATTAAATATATAAATATATATTGCTGTTATTAAGTGCCCTTGAATTGGCTACATCTCATAGGGACTTTATATATATATTTATATAACACAGTGAAATGTTGTTCAGGACTATGTTACCTTCACAATCATTGCTGAGTTTGATTTCCCTGTTACAACCATCTTATTGAGGGTGTCTTTCCTTTTAAGTCACCCTCTACTTTATCAATCATGATGTTTTCCATCAAAGATTGGTTCCTCCTGATAACATGTCCAAAGTATGTGGGATTAAGTTTCACCATTCTGGTTCCTAAGGAGCATTCTGACTGTAATTTCCCCAAAATAGATTAGATTATTCTTCTGACAATTCATGGCATATTCAGCATTCTTTGGCAATGCCAGCATCAAATGAATCCATTATTTTTAGTTCTTTCTTTTTCACTGTGGTGGTGGTGATGTGCCGTGCTTCTGCCTCATAGCAACCCTGTATGTGGTTTCTGAGGCTGTAAATATTTACATGGGCAGAAAACCTCATCTTTCACCCATGGGATAACTGGCAGTTTTGAACTGCTGAATTTGAGTTTAGCAGCCTGATGCGTGACCACTATGCTAGCAGACATGATAAAAAATATCTTAGCCTGGGTCAAGTACATTTCACTCATTAAAGCAGCATCTTTGCTTTTTTAAGACTTTGAAGAGTTCTTTTACCAGAGGTGACATAGATAAATAGAAAATTTTAACATTTAACTAAAATTAATGAGGACTTCTGTGTATGGTGCTGTGGGATCAGCACTGGACTGCAAACCACAGTGTCGGCAGTTCAAACCCACCAGCTGCTTCTTGGAAACCCTATACAATTTCGCTATAAATTGGAACTGAC
>NW_006412460.1:3765-4593 GCF_000296735.1 Chrysochloris asiatica | reverse complement strand
TTAGTCATGATAACAATTACTCACTATAGAATCAAAAGAATCCTATCCCCAACTCCTTTCAACAGACACATCTAGACAAGATGAAAACTATTCAGTGGAGATTCTGCCTTCCCACACATTCTCTGAAACTCAAGTCCCTCTAGAAAACTTGTAAGCTTATAAGCCAGCCACTTTGTGCCTTTACAGCTTCTCCTACCTCCATTTTAGGTAGCAAATGTCTAAGTTGCCTGTCCTTACCAACCCTGTATATTGAAGAGATAGGCTTTATCCTTGAGGTGAATAGTCCTTCCCTCTCAGTTGGTACTTTGAGCTACTGCATCCATAAGTATAAGTTAAGTTCATCAAATTCTAACAACTTAACACTTACTTCCTTTATCAAATTTCTTTATTTTCCTCTAGTCTAGCTCTGGTCATCACGCCATCAAAGCTAGGTCAAATGTGTTCTATCTGCAAGTTTGAGTGTTCTTGTATATCTCCTCCTATTTCATATCAGCTGGATGCTTCACTCTCAGCTCTAGCGCTTCATGACTACCATGGGCTCAGGAGTTCCCAAGTTTCTCCAATCTTCAGAACAATCAGCCCTTTCTCTTCTCTTTCTCATCTAAATGTTGACAGAAGTCTATAGTTCTGCCATCGGAACTCAGCCCATACCTTCAATATTGACTTTCCCTCACTTCCATTCACATGTAGAAAAATGTGGTTGCCACTGAGTTTACCTGCCTGCTTGTGTGTTCCCTTTGAGTTTCAAGCTTGGGGAGGGTTTGTCCGGAAGGGATTTGATTACTTGCCTTCATGATTCCCCAGCAAACAATTTGCTAGTTCTTGTAG
>NW_006412460.1:2493-3110 GCF_000296735.1 Chrysochloris asiatica | reverse complement strand
ACTAATTCCATGAGTATAGGTCAAATTCATCAAATTGTAGCAGATTACTCTGTTTTTCCTTTTCTTTCTTCCTCTAGTTGAGTTCTGATCATCAAGCCATTGAAGCCAGTTCAAGTGGGTATTATCTGCAAGTATGGGTGTTCTTGTGCATCTCCCCTCATTTCATATCATCTGGATGCTTCACTCTCTGCTCTAGTTCTCTGTGGCTGGGTCCCTCCATACTGCTGGCCAACCCAGTCTCAATCCAGGTTGACAGGAGTCTATTAAACGTGGTTTGACTTAGCTCACAACTTCATTGCTATTTTTCACCTAATTCCCCTTATTGGTAGACCAATGTGGTCACCAGCAGTACCACATGCCTGCTCACATATTCCCCTTGAGTCTTTATCTTTGAAGGGGGCTTACCCTGATGGGACCCAACCGTTTGCCTTGATGACTCCCCAGTAAACAACTTTCTTGTTCATGTAGTAGTGAATCAGATTGCCATTATTATTATTTTTATTTTTCCAGCAGGAAAAATTTAAAAAATCAACAGTATCTTCTGTTCTTCTAGCTCTTCCAGGCTGGTCTGCTTGTCTTTTCAAGTGGAAATTTCCCATCTCAGAAGATTCTGGATG
>NW_006412460.1:0-588 GCF_000296735.1 Chrysochloris asiatica | reverse complement strand
AAGGATATCATATTTGGTAGGGTGGAGGGTCAAAGAAAAAGAGGAAAACCCCCAGTGAGATGGATTGGCAAAGTGACAGGATCAATGGACTCAAGTGTGGCAACAATAGTAAGGTTGGCCCAGGATCAGGCAGTGTTTCATTTTGCTGTGCTATGAGTCAGTACCAACTTGATGGCAGCAAACAACAACAACAAATGGCTAATGATCATGGATTTTTCTTCATATGTTTTTTGGCTGTCTGATGTCTTCCTTGGTGATGTGTCTGTTTATGTCATGTGCCCATTTTTCAATTGGGTAATTTATCTGTTTATTATAGAAATGTTGTAGTTTCCTATATTTTTAATAAATTAGTGCTTTGTCTGATGTGTCATTGCAAAAGATTTTTTCCCATTATGTGGATTCCCATTTTACTCTTAATTGTGAAATTTTTTGATGCACATGTTGTTGTTGTTGTCAGGTGCCATTGAGTCAGAAACGACTCATGCAACCCCATGCACAGTAGAATGAAACAATGTCCGATCCTGGGCCAACCTCACTACCGCTGTCACACTTGACACCATCAATGATGCCACCTGGCTGATCCATCCC
>NW_006412459.1:0-8367 GCF_000296735.1 Chrysochloris asiatica | reverse complement strand
CCTCCACCTTACCAAACATGATATCCTTCTCCAGCAACTGGTCCCTTCTGACAATATGTCTGAAGTATGAGAAAAGAAGTTTGGCCATCCTGGCCTCCAAGGAGCACTCTGGCTGCACATCTTCCAACACAGATCTGTTTATTCTTTTGGGAGTCCAAAAGAGTATTGGTACTTTCAATACTCTCTTCTAACACCACAACTCAATAGCATCAATTCTTCTACATTCTTCCTTATTCACTGCCCAGCTTTCACACGCATATGAGGCTATTGAAAATAACATGGGTTGGGGTCAGGCACACCTTAGTCCTCAAGTTGACATCTTTGTTCTTCAACACTTTAAAAAGTTCTTGTGCAGCAGATTTGCCAACTGCAATACGTCGTTTGATTTCTTGACTGCTGCTTCCATGAGGGTTGATAGTTAATCCAAGAAGAATGAAGTCCTTGACAACTTCAATCTTTTCTCCATTGATAAGAATGTTGTTCAAGCAAGCCTAGACTTGCAAAATTGAAGGATTCCACATGCAATTGCTTGGCTATTGTGGACTTGTTTAAATTTTCTTCAGCTTCAGCCTAAAATTGTAACTGAGCAATGATGGTCTTCTCACAGTCTGTTCCTGGCCTTGTTTTAGCTGATGATATGGTGCTTTTCCACTATTTTGTTCCACAGATATAATCCATTTGATTTGTGTATTACATCTGGTAAGGTCCATGCATATAGCGGTCTTTTATGTTGTTTTAAAAAGGTATTTTTTTGATGAACAATTTATGTTCAATTGAGGAACAAGCCATCTATTAAAACAAGGACAGGGGCAGACTGTGGAATAGACCATCAATTGTCCATATACAATTTCAGGCTTAAACTGAAAAAAAGTAAATATAAGTCAATGAGAGCCAAAATATGACCTTGAATATCTCCTACCTAACTTTAGAGATGATCTACCAAACAGATTTGATTTATTAAACACTAAAGACTGAAGACCAGAAGAGTTATGGGATGACATCAAGAACACCATAGAGGAAAAAAGCAAAAGGTCATTGAGAAGTCAAGACAGAAGGAAACAACCAAAATGGTTATTAGAAGAGACTGTGAAACTTGCTCTCCAGCATAGAGATGCTAAATCAAATGACAGAAGTGAGGAGGTACAAGAACTGAACAAAAAAATTCAAAGGTCAACTAGAGAAGACAAAGTGAAATATTATAATGAAATGTGCAAAGACCTGAAGTTACAAAACCAAAAAGAAGAACACACTCAGCATTTCTCAAGCTGAGGAAACTGAAGAAGGCATTTAAGCCCCAACTTGTGATGTTGAAGGTGTCTTGATGTGGTGCTGTGTGTTAATGTGCTGGACTACAAGGTTGGCTTGCACTGCAATGGCAGTGGTTCAAACTCACCAGTAGCTCCTCAGAAACCCTATGCAAGGTTGCTATGAGTTGGAACTGACTCAATGGCAGTTAACAACAACAACCTGGGCAAATTATTGAATGATGCAGAAAGTATCAAAAGAAAATGCAAGGCAAAAAAACAGACTCTAGGAATAGATGTAATAAATACCTATTGAAATGCTTCAACAAACTTAATACGGCACTATAGATGCACACTTGTCTATATAAAAAGAAAAAGGAAGACAGCTACTTGGTCAACCAGTTGGAAGAGATCCATATTTGTACCCATTCTAAAGCCAGGTGATCCAATTAAAATTTGTAATCAAAGAGCAGTATCATTAATATCACTTATTGTTTAATGCAGTCGAGTCGATTCTGACCCATAGCAACCCTGTATAGAGTTTCCAAGGAGCAGCTGGTGAGCTTGAATCAACGACCTTACAGTTCAAATAACTTTGCAGTCTGATGCTTTAGAACACAGTGACACATACACAAGTAAAATTTTGATGAAGACAATTAAATATTGAATGCTGTAGGACATTGACAGCAAAATGGCAAAAATTCAAGCCAGATTCAGAAAAGGATTGGAATAATTGCTGAGATCAGCTGGATCTAGGCTTAAAACAGAATACCGAAAGGATGTTTACTTGTGCTTTATTGACTATGCAAAGGATATCGACTGTGAGAATCATGGCAAACTATAGATAACATTTTTAAGAGTGAGTATTTCTTAATACTTAATTGTCATTCATAAGGAACCTGTACATCGAACAAGAGGTTGTCATTTAAACAGACAAATAGGATATTGAATGGTTTAAAAGCAGGACAGATGTGCATCAGGTTTGTATCCTTTCAGTCTGTGTGTTGAGGAAATATTTGAGAACCTGGATTATATGAAGAAGAATATGGCATCAGGGTTTGAGCAAGAGTAATTAACAACCTACAATATGCAGATGGCATAACTTTGCTTGTGGAAAGCAAAGGGGCTTTTAAATGCTTACTGATAAAGATCAATAACTCTGTCCTTCAATATGGACTACACCTCTACATGAAGAAAACAAAAATCCACACAGTTGGACTAATAAAAATATTATAATAAATGGACAAAAGATTGAAGTTGTCAAAGATTTCAATTTGTTTGGTTCCATAATCAATGTTCACAGAAGAACCAGTCAAAAAATAAATGAAATATTGTGTTGGGCAAAGCTACTGCATAAGACCTCTTTAATAGCAAAGATATCAGAGGATGAAAGTGCCCCTGACTGAAGCCTTGGTCTTTTCAATTGCCTCATATGCATGTGAAAGTTGGACAATTAAGAAGGAAGACTGAAGAAGAATTGGTGCATTTGAATTATGCTCTTGGTGAAGACTTTTGATAGTACCATATATTGCCAGAAGAACAAACAAGTATGTCTTGATACATGTTCAGCTAGAATGGTCCTTAGAAGTGAGGATGGAAAGACTTTGTTTCTATTACTTTGGGCATGCTGTCATCAGAGACTAGCCCATGGAGAAGGACTTCATGCTTCGTAAATTAGAAGATCAGCAAAAAATAGGAAGAACCCATACACACAGAAGGAGATGGATTGACACCCTGGCAGCAACAATGGAACGAAACATATAAATTATTGTAAGGATGATGTAGAACCTGACAGTGTTTTCTTCCTTGTGCATGCAGTCATTATGAGTTAGAATCAACCTAAGGGACCTAACAACAGCACATTATGGAAAACAATCAGTCCAATGGTACCACAATGCCTCTGTAGGATAATCACTGTTCTGCAAATCACAAGGTCCTCAATATGAGCCCACCGGATGTTCCTCAGGAGAAAAAATGAGGATTTCTGGTCCTGCAAAGACTGCAAAGCCATTTGAACTGCAAGGTTGGCAGTTCAAGCTCACCAGCTGCTCCTCGGAAACTCTATACATGGTCGCTATGGGTGGGAACCGACTCGATGGCACTTCACAACAATGACAAAGATTTATAGCCTCTGAAATCCTGTAAAGGGTTGCTATGTATGTGAACTGAATGGATGGTTTTAACAGCAACCAGGCTAGAATCTGCCAAACCACTTAAATCCTAGCCTACTCAGGTTGACACATAATATTAACTATCACAGAGCTCTGATAGCATAGTGGTTACGAATTGGGCTTTGAACCACAAGGTCAGCAGTTTGAAACTACCAGCTGTCCCGTGGGAGAAAGATGAGGCTTTCCACTTCCGTAAAGATTTATAGCCTCGAGAACCCTGTACAGGGTCGCTTTGAGTTGGAACCAACTCCACGGCACATGACAACAACAACATCACAATATTAAAATTAAATTGATTACTTTCTGAATGCTAAGGAAGAGGCATAGATAGTGCACTTGTTAAAGCCCTTAACTGGTAACCAGACTGATGGTGAATCCACCAGCTTCGTGAGGGAGATGGATGTGGAAGTCTGCTTTCATAAAGATTTAATTATTTGGAAATTCTGTGGATCAGTGCTACTCTATAATAGAAAACTCACTAAGTCACTACTATTGAGTTGTTTCTTACTCAGAAAGAGCCTGTAAAGGGTTGTAAATCTTTATTGCACCAGTAATCTTTATTTTTCTTCCAAGAGTGACCTTGTGGTTACCAGTCCAGTGCTTATCCTGTGAATTGGATTGTACTCAATGAGTTAAAACACACTTGTATTCTTAAAACAGAGTTTGGTCATTATGTATATTCCTTGCATACACTGTATATTTTCTATATTTTGAAATGTATTTAGGCTTGACAGAGGACATATATTGATATTGTCAATTCTGTTCTTATTTCTTAATATTTGTGTTACTAAATAAAAAATGATTTATCAACAGAGTGCAAATGGCTATCCATATCAATTAGACTATGTTTTAATTGTTTTGTCTATTTTATCACTCCTGATACATTGCTTGCCTTTTAGCTACTAAACATTGTACTGATACCTACTTTTATTCTTGATTTTCATACTTTTTCTCAATTCTAACTATTTGAGTTACTGTTTATACAAAGATTGCAAACTATTAAATCTTATTTCTGAATATGCATTGAAAATAGAGAAATGACTATCTTTGGTGACATATCTAGCATTGAAAATAGAGAAATGACTATCTTTGGTGACATATCTAGATTTAAAGTTTATTTTGTGTGATATTGTAATGAAGTAACTACTCTAACTGTCTTTTAGTTAATAATTGCATGGCAAAACATTTCCTATGTCCTTTCTCTGTTTCTTTATAAAGAATGTATCTTTCTTTAAAAGTTTACCATTTTAAAATTCAAAGTCATAATATTTAATTTTAGCTGAAAAATTAATTCCATTAAAATGAAAGTTATTTCTTAAGATATTAAAATTTACATAAACCACTTTTTACCATTCATTTTTTTTATAAATTCCACTGGAATCATGGCTTTGTTTTTTTCCTTCCATGAATGCCTTTTAATTTACTGATCATGGTTTATCATTCTATTTATTCTATTATCTTATTTACAATACAATACTTTATTATTCATATTTTCTCAACATCTTAACAATCAACATTGAAATACAAATACTTTCAATAACCCTACAGTACATAACTCCATTTAACTTCACAATATTTTCTTGTATTTTTTTCACTTAATTTCAATTCCACTTATATTTGATGTGCATAAATAATCATTTACATTGTGCTATAATTGTACTATCCACCACTCGTCTGTCAGTTTGTCATACTGTGGTGGCTTGTGAGTTGCTGTGATTCTGGAAGCTATGCCACTGGTATTTTAAATACTAGTAGGGTCACCAATAGTGGACAGGTTTCAGATAAGCTTCCAGATGAAGACACACTAGGAATAAAGAACTACTTCCAAATATTTAGTCACTGAAAACCTTATGAATAGCAGAGAAACGCTGTCAGATATAGTGCCAGAAAATGAGACCTTCAGGATGGAAGACACTCAAAATGCAACTGGGGAATAACTTCCTTCTCAAAGTAGAGTTGACTGTGATGATGTGAATGGAGAAAAGCCCATGGGACCTTCATTTGCTGATGGGGCACAACTCAAAATGAAGAGAAACAGCTGTCAACATCCATTAATTATCAGAATATGAAATGTACGGAGCATGAGTCTGGGAAAATTGGAAGTTCTCAAAAATGAAATTGAACACATAAATATCAATATGTTAGGTATTAGTGAGCTGAAATGGACTAGTATTGGCCATTTTGAATCTGATAACCACATGTTGGGAATGACAAATTGAAGAGGAATGGTGTTGTATTCATTGTCAAAAATCCATGTCCAGATCAGTTATGCAATACAATGCTGTCTGTGATAAGATAATATCTATGTGTCTACATGGAAGCCCAGTTAAATCACTATTCTTCAAATTTACGCACCAACCACTAAAACCAGTGAGGATGAAATAGAAGAATTCTAGCAACTTCTTCAAACTGAAATTGATCAAACATGCAATCAAGATGTATTGATCATTATTGGTGATTGGAATGCAAAGGGAGCAAAGATGAATGATCAGTAGTTGGGAAATATGGCCTTGGTGATACAGAAGATGAAGACAAGAAAGAAGGAAAATGTCAAAATGGATGTCAAGAGAGATATTGAGTCTTGCTTTGCAGCATAGAGATGCTAAAGCAAATGGAAGAAATGAGGAGGTCCAAGAGCTGAAGAGAAAATTTCAATGATCAGCTCAAGAAGATAAAGCAAAATATTACAACAAAATATACAAAGATCTGGATTTCAGAAGACCAAAAAGGAAAAACATGCTCAGCATTTCTCAAGCTGGGGAAATGGAAGAAAAAAACCAACCCTCAACTTTTGTTTCTGAAAGATTTTCTGGGCAAATTACTGATTGATGAAGAAAGAATCAAGAGAAGATGGAGGGAATACACAGAGTCACTGTACTAAAAGGAAATGGTTAATGTTCAACCATTTCAACAGGTAGCATATAATCAAGTGCCAATGATACTGAAGGAAGAAATTCAAGGTGCATTGAAGGAATTGGAAAAGAGCAAGGCATCATGAATTGATGGAATTAAAACTGAGCTCTTTCAAGACAGTGATGCGGCACAGGAGGCACTCACTAATCTATGGCAGTAAATTTGGAATACAACTATCTGACCAACTGATTGGAAGAGATCCATATTTGTGCCTATTCCAAAGTGAGGTGACCCAATGGAATGAGGAAATCTTTGGACAACCTCTTTGATATTCCATGAGAGTAAATATTGCTGAAGGTAATACAGAAATCGCTTCAAGCATACATTGACAGAGAACTTCCAGAGGTCAAGCCAGATTCAGAAGAGGCCATGGAATGAGGGATGTCATTGTTGATGTCTGATGGATCTTGGCTGAAAGCAGAGACTATCAGAAACATGTGTGCCCATGCTTTATTGACTATGCAAAGACTTTCAATTGTGTGTATCATGACAAGCTATGGACAACATTGTGAAGTATGAGTATTCCGGAACGCTTAATTGTTCTCATGAGGAATCTGTACTTGGATCAAGAAGCAGTTGTTCAAACAGCACATGGGAACACTGAATGGTACAAAATTAAAAATGATGTGTGACAAGGTAGTATTCTTTCACCATACTTATTCAACCTGTATGTGGAGCAAATAATCTGAGGAACTGTGTTACATTAAGAAAAACATGGCATCAAGATTTGAGGAAGATTCATTAACAATATGTGATATGCAGATGATACAACCTTGCTTGCTGTAAGTGAAGAGGACTTAAAACATTTACTGATGAAGCTCAAAGAGCACAGTCTTTGGTATGGATTACATCTCAATATCAAGAAAGTAAAAATCCTCACCACTGGACCAATAAACAATATTCTTATCAATGGAGAAAAGATTGAAGTTGTCAAGGACTGCATTCTTCTTGGATCAACCACCAACACTCATGGAAGCAGCAGTAAACAAATCAAGTTATGTATTGCATTAGGCAAATCTGCTGCACAAGACCTTTTTACAGTGTTGAAGAGCAAAGATGTCAGCTTGAGAATTATGGTGCACTTGACCCAAACCACGGCATTTTCAGTGACATCATATGCATGCAAAAGCTGGACAATGAATAAGGAAGACCATAGAAGAATTGATGCTTTTGGGTTATGGTGTTGGAGGACAATATTGAAAGTTCCATGGGCTGCCAAAAGAATCAATAGCTCTGTTTTGGAAGATGTGTATCCAGAGTGCTTCATGGAGGCCAGGATGGCCAAACTTCATCTCTCATAATTCAGACATATTGTCAGGAGGGACCAGTCACTAGAGAACATTATCATGTTTGCTAAGATGGAGGGTCAGAGAAAAATAAGACCTCCAATGAGATGGACTAGCCAAGTGGCAGCATTGATGGAATAAAGCGTGGCCAAGGGTAGTGATGTTGACCCATGATCAGGGAGTGTTTCTTTCTGCTGTATATAAGGTCACTTTGGGTCAGTACCAACTCAATGGCACCTAACAACAACAACAACATAATTATACTATAACAGATGTTGAAGAAATGATGAGGTACAAGAGGGGAATAGAAAATTTCAAAGGTCAGCTCTAGGAGACCATGTCAAATACAACAACAATGTCAAATGCTACAACGAAATGTGCAAAGATCTGGAGTTAGAAGACCAAAAGGGAAGGACATGCTCAGCATTTCTCAAGCTGGGGGAACTTAAGAAAAAAATCAAGCCTCAACTTTAATAATTGAAAAATTATCTGGGCAAATTATTGTTGATGGAGTAAGCATCAAAAGAAGATGCAGAGAACAAACAAGATGGCGGATTGGGTAGACGTACAGTGAGGAACTCCATCAGCAACAACACAGAATACTGGACCAAACATGCTCAGGTGATGGTGCCAGAACTCTGAACCACATATAAAGAAATATTTAGAAGGTTGGAAGGCTTACAGCTAAGGGAATTTTTCTCAGAAGCAAGAAACCCATTGCTTTGTAATTCAAGACACTCAGCTGCTCCTTGA
>NW_006412458.1:7380-8602 GCF_000296735.1 Chrysochloris asiatica | reverse complement strand
ATTGTCCCTTTAATCATGAGATAATGTCCATCTTTATCTATTATGCTGGTTTTTGCCTTAAAGTTTATTTTATCAGAGATTAAAACTGCCACTCCTGTTCATTTTTTATTGCAATTAGCTTGGTATATATTTTTCTCATCCTTTGACTTTTTATCTATTTTGTATCTGTGTGTGAGATATGTCTCTTGCAGACAGCATATTGAAGGATATTGTTTTCATATCTATTCTGCCACCCTCTGTCTCTTAATTGGTGCATTTAATCTGTTTACATTCACTGTAATTATCAATAGGTATGGATTAGTTGCTGCCATTATGTGTTGTTTTGTGTGTGTGTGTGTGTGTGTGTGGTATTACTGCTTTCTTTGTTCTGCGTGTCTTCCTGTGCTGAGTTCTTTCTTTTTGTGTTCTTTCCTGTGAGTGTCCTCATAATTTTAATGTTTCCCTGTTCTTCTTGCATTTTCATTTTCTTGGTATGTTGTGAAGTGTTAATTTTCTTTGAGGTTGTCTTATATTCCATTAACTTCCCCTCCATTTAGTGCAGTCTGTTTTATCATGTGGATCTCTGTTCCTATATGTTTAACTTTTTCACATTGTCATTGTTTTGATCATGGACTGACCTCCCATATTCTCTGAGTTTGTTCTTATGGTTTTATTCTGTTCTTGACTCTTCTGTTTGTCAGTTTACTTCTGGGTGGTGCTGCCATGTATGTACTTCTCTGGTTGTTGTCTCTCAGTCCATAGAACTCCCTTTAGGATGTTTTGTAGCACAGGGTTGGCTTTGGTAAAATCCCTTATCTTTTGTTTATGCTAGAATATTTTGATTACACCATTGTATTTGATTGATAGCTTTGCTGGATAAAGGATTCTTGGTTGGCAGTTTTTTTCTTTCAGGGTTTTATATGTGTCTCCCCATTGCCTTCTTGCCTGACTGGTTTCTTCTGAGAGATCTGAGCTTAATCTGACTTGCTTGTCTTTGTATGTAATGCTTCTCTTTTCCTTAGCTGCTTTCAGGATTGTCTCCTTATGTTTGATTTTGAAGAGCTTAATTACGATATGTATCAGTGATTTTCTTTTGGGGTCTATCCTTCCTGTGGTTCGTTGAGCTTCTTGAATTTTTATCTTTTCACGTTTCAGAATGTTAGAGAAATTGTCTTCCAGCAGTTCTTCAACTATTTCCTCTGTGGACTTGTGTGATTCTTCTTGTTCTGGAATGCCAATAATT
>NW_006412458.1:4946-6153 GCF_000296735.1 Chrysochloris asiatica | reverse complement strand
GGTGGAAGAAATACACCACTGGAGGGGATAGGGTGTCCTCTCTCTCAAGCACTGCTTCTGTTACCAGAATGGATGTGCACAGATCACTAGAGACCAATGAAGATACAAAAAAAAAAAAAAAAAATCAGAACAAAGCAAATCCAAATAGACAATTTTTTTCTTTTCCTCCAAGTTTCCCACGGTTGTTAATTCCTGGTAGGTCTGTTCTCCCCCACTTGGTCTTTCCATTTTGTGTCACCCAAGATGTTGGCTTAGGGCTGCTGAGACTGGCAGATTCTAAAGTCCGAGATTTCTGACTTCCACTACAAATTCTACTTGCTATAAGCCTTCAAGCTTTTTAAATATTCCTACCTATGTGGTTCAACCACTCATCTGTCAGTTTGTTGTACTGTGGTGGTTTGTGAGTCACTGTGATTCTGAAAGCTATGCCACCAGTATTTTAAATACCTGCAGGGTCACCCATGGTGGACAGGTTTCAGATGAACTTCCAGACGAAGATGGACTAAGAAGAAGGAGTGACAAACTACTTCCAAATATTTAGTAACTTACTTTATGAAAATCTTACGAACAGCAGAGAAACACTGGAAGATATAGTGCTGGAAAATGAGCCCCTCAGGTTGCAAGGCACTCAAAACGTGACTGGGGAAGAGCTGCCTCTTCAAGTAGAGTTGACCGTGATGATGCGAATGGAGTAAAGCCCAGGGGAGAAAAGCCTGTGGGACCTTCATTTGCTGATGGAGCACAAAATGAAATAAACAGCTGTAAACATCCATTGAAAATCAGAACATGGAATGTACGAAGTATGAACCTGGGATAATTGGAAGTTATCAAAAATGAAATGAAACTCATAAACATCAATATCTTAGGCATTAGTGAGCTGAAATGGACTGGTATTGGCCATTTTGAATCTGATGAACACATGGTTTATTATGGCAGAAATGACAAATTGAAGAGGAATGGTGTTGGATTCATTTTCAAAAAGAACATATCCAGATCAATCATGAGGTACAATGCTGTCTGTGATAGGATAATATCCATGCGCCTACAGGGAAGCCCAATTAATAACACTATTATTCAAATTTATGCACCAACAACTAAAGCCAGTGAGGATGAAATAGAAAAATTCTACCAACTTCTTCAATCTGAAATTGATCAAACATACAATCAAGATGTATTGATCATTACTGGTGATTGGAATGCAAAGGTT
>NW_006412458.1:4156-4846 GCF_000296735.1 Chrysochloris asiatica | reverse complement strand
CAATCAAGATGTATTGATCATTACTGGTGATTGGAATGCAAAGGTTGGGAGCAAAAATGAAGGAACAGTAGTTAGAAACTGTGGCCTTGGTAATAGAATTGATGCTGGAGATCGCATGATAGAATTCTGCAAAATCAATGATTTGTTTATTTTAAATACCTTCTTTACACAGCTTAAGAGACGGTTTACCAGCATATACATGGACTTTACAAGTTGGACTACATAGCATTCAAATTGACTACATCTGCGGAAGGAGAAGACGGAAAAGTTCCATTGTTGTTGTTGTTATTATGTGCTGTGGAGTCGGTGCCAACTCATAGCAACCCTGCACAGGGTTTTCAAGTCTGTAAATCTTTACGGGAGCTGAAAACTTCATCTTTCCCTCACGGAACAGCTGGTAGTTTCGAACTGCTGACCATGCTACCAGAGCTCCTTTGGAAAAGCTCCAGATCATCAGTCACAACAAGGTCAGGGCAGATTGTGGAACAGACCATTAATTATTCATATGGAAATTCAAACTGAAGCTGAAGAAAATGAAAACAAGTCCACAAGAGCCAAAATGTGACCTTGAATATATCCCACCTGAATTTAGAGTTCATCTGAAGAACAGATTTGATACATTAAACACTAAAGACCAAAGACCAGAAGAATTGTGGGATGACATCAAGAACATCATACATGAAGAAAGCA
>NW_006412458.1:0-2956 GCF_000296735.1 Chrysochloris asiatica | reverse complement strand
CATCTCAATGTAAAGAAAACAAAAATCCTCACCACTGGACTAATAAACAATGTTCTTATTAATGGAGAAAAGACTAAAGTTGTCAAGGACTTCATTCTTCTTGGACCAACTATCAACACTCATGGAAGCAGCAGTCAAGAACTCAGATGATGTTTTGCAGTAGGCAAATATGCTGCACAAGACCTTTTTAAAGTGTTAAAGAGCAAATATAGTTTGAGGACTAATGTGTGCCTTACCTAAGCCATGGTATTTTTAATAGCCTCGTATCAAAGTTTTACTATGATATGGAAGACCAGAGACGAATTGATGAGTTTGAGTTATGGTGTTGGAGAATAATATTAAAAGTACCATGAGATGACAGAGAAGAAACAAATCTGTGTTGGAAGAAGCCAGAATGCTCCTTAGACACCAGAATAGTAAGATTTCATCTCTCATACTTTGAGCATGTTATCAGGAGGGACCAGTCTCTAGAGAAGGACATCATTCTTAGTAAATTGGAGGGTCATTGAAAACCAGGAATCTCCCAACATGATGGATTTATAAAGTGGCAGTAGCAATGATCTCAAGGGTAATAGGATTTGTGAGGAGGATGTAGTACCAGACATTTTTTCTTTCTGTTGTGCATACAGTCACTGTGAGTCTTACTGGACTGCAGGGCACATAACAACAACCTTTCAACAAATAGTTCTGCACCCTTCAATTTACATACACCACATCAAAATGGCAGTTTTAGCATTCCTGAATAATTTAAATTATTTTCCTTTTCATTGTTCTTTGAGTTTGGTATATTAAAAAAAATCTGAAAGGGTAAGATTATGGCTGTTGGGTTGATGAGCTGAGGTTTGCCTACAAAATTATTATAGTACAGCCCTTGCTGCCTACAAAGATGGAGCAAGTGCATCGTTATGATGGGGAAAAAAAAAAAAAAAAATTCTTGGTGCAAATTTTTTAGTCTTTTCCTCAGCAGTGCAGTTTTCAGTATTCTTGCATCTTCTTCATAATAATCCACTGTGATAGTTCGGTACCCTTCAAAAAAAATCTATCATGAGATCTCAGAAACCAGTCACCATAACCTTCTGAGCTGACCTCGTTGCCTTGAATTTAACTGGCCTGGCAGATTCTCTAGGTAACCACTGTCTTAATTGGACCTTGCTTTCTGGATCATATTGGCAAATACAAGACTGATAATTAGGATTAGTTCCATAAAATTGTCTTCATTAGTTTCATTTTGCTTAAAAGACTGATGGAAAGACCAGTTTTTTAGGGTAGCTGACCTCCATGCAAAACTTTTAGTACCCATCAGGCCTAAAGTGTGCTAAGGCCAAGATGTTCACTTGGAACAGAAAATTCTGAGCCTTGTGAGACCTTAATTTCAATAGCTATCACATCATTGGTAATTCTATGGTCTTCTTCCACCAGTTTTCTGGACTTCAGTCATAGGCTCTTCATTTATTCAGTTTGATGGTCTTCCATTTCTTGGTTCATCTTTGAAATATATTCCTGATTGAAAAACTGTTGATTTGTGTGAGCCAGCCTTCCTGTAAACTTGATGCAAAGCTTTAATAATTTACAAAGTTGTACATTTTAACCTGTTAAAAATTTGATATGAGCTCTAGCTTCTAAATTGTTATTTCTCCTCATGACATAAATAGTATCCCTTTTTCAAAGGCACACTAACAGTACGTAGACAAGTATTTTACTTAGATTAGCATATGTGTCTGTAGGCATCCATTGATCACAGAGACATGTTTAAACACATTTTGTACAGGTATGAGCTGCAACACAAGTAGGAATATTTTTGACTGACATGTATATATTCAATATTTTTTACCAACACATACTTCAATCACATCAATTTCATTTTTAGTCTTCCCTTTTACTGTCCAAATTTTGCATATATCTGAGGTGACTGGAAAAACCATGGCTTGGGTCAGACATACTTTGTCACTCAGAGTATTGCTTGCTAGAGCACATAGATAATTGTTTTAAATCCCGGAATGGAACTATTTATATTTAATCTGGAGATACTGGATAATATTATACTTATTTTGACTGGGAAATTCTTAAATGTTTCTAAAATATTGATTATGCTTTTTTAAAAAATAAATATTCTTTCTTATATTGCATTTTTAAGATTAACTGAGTTTTGTTGTAATAATAGTGGTGGTTCTCATTTAGTAATTTCTCTATGCACATAAAAAATTTTAGTAGTCACTGTAAATTTTAGCATGCGTATTTAGCTTTCATGAGATTAAACTTTTGCAATTATTTCCTTTCTGCCTACAGTGATTCTTTTATCTTTTTAAAGTAAGAGTATCAGTGAAAAGCCTACTTAATGGTTTCTGTTTGGGTTTAAACTGTCTACATTTTATTTTGACAGGTTTCTACTTATAGTTCTAGATTATACTTTGAAGATGCTATTTCACTGTTTTCTAGCAACAGATATGAAATGAGTGGTCTAATTGACATTTAGTTGTATGTCACTGGTAACTATTTTAGGAACACTGGTGTTGCTGTGGTCTAGGCTTTGGACTGCTAATTGCAGTGGTTCAAAACCACCAGCCACTCTGTCTGCTCCCCTAAAGATTTAAAGTCTAAGAAATGATTCAATGGCAGAGGGTATTGGTTTGGTAAAATTTCATCTGTTCTGTTACTTTAACATCTTTTCTTTCTCTTTAATTATTTGCAGCTAGATTAATATGTAAACATCTATGGATTTTTTTAGTATTTGTGCTGTTTGCAATTCATTGTATTTCCTGAATCTAAAGATTTGTGAATTTCTCAGTTGAAGAAAGCTTTCATTTATTCTTTCAAATATTATTACTTCCATATAATTTTCTCTCATTCCTTTCAGTAATCCTAATTATACGTAGAATATATCAAACTTTCTTATTTTCCTCCTTAATTAGCAACATCACAATTAATTGCCTATATTTTCTTTCTTTTTTTTTTTTTT
>NW_006412457.1:6894-8421 GCF_000296735.1 Chrysochloris asiatica | reverse complement strand
AACTGCTGACCTTGAGGTTTGCAGCCCAATTTGTAACCACTGTGCTACCAGAGCTCCTTCTATATTTTCTGTAAGTTTGTGTATAAGATATTCTCCTTTCCATTGCTTTTGAGATTTTTTCCTATTTCCATCTTGATTTCTTCTTTGATCTGAAAGGATTCTAAGACTATATTTCTTAATTTCTAACCATTAAGGTTTTTTTTTATTACGTTGTGATTTGACTGCATTGGGTTGTGATCAAAGCCTGTAATTTGAAAGGATTTTTGTTTTTTCCTTATTGTCCACTATGAAATTCATCTTTATAAATGTCGTATAGTTATAAGAAATAGTGTTCCCTCATCCCTTGGTATCCATGAGGGTTTGCTTCCAGGGTCCCCTTGTTGTTGTTGTTGCTGTGAAGTGCCTTTGACAGTGACCCTTAGAGGGTTTCCAAGGAGCAGCTGGTGCATGTGAACTGTCAACATTGCGGCTCAAACCCACCTTGTGGTCCAGTGCATGATCCCACAGTGCCACACCAGGATTCCCTTGGATACCAAAATCTCCAGGTGTGCACTTCCCTTTTATAAAACGGCAGAGTGCATATGTATTTGTATGTGCTATAGATCTAGACAAGAACATCATAGAACATACAGGGGAAAAGGCCTTTACTATCTGAAGCCCTGAAAAATTAGAGCATGCCTGGCTGCCACTACTGACCTCTTTGATTAGGACCACAATTGTTGGTGGTGTTCTGTGTCGTGGAGTCAGTTCGGACTCATAGCGACTCTGTACAGGGTTTCTGAGGCTGTAAATCTTTATGGGAGCAGAAAGCCTCGTCTTTCTCCTGCGGGACAGCTGACCACAGGAGAGAGGAGATAAAATGTAAAACAATGACCTGAAATAGGCTGGTGGAACACTCAAGACTGAAACCCTTTAGTACCCTTCTTAGCCCACCCCTGGGGATTAACGTTCAGCCAAACGATAGCCTACAAGTGAATGCCACCACCAGAGAGGAGTGTACTCCTTAGTGTAACCAACCACAGGAAACCAAAAGGTAGCTTGCTGCTGTTGGTAAGTGTCATTACGCTGGTTCCTCTCACAGTGGTCCTCTATAGGATTTCCTAGCCTGAAAATCTGTGAGGGAGCAGAGAGCCTCATCTTTGTCCCGTGGTGTGTCTGGTGGGCTTGAATGCCTACATTGTGGTTCCAAGTCCAGTGCTTATCTTACAGAGCACCTGCACTCTCCAAAAGAGTAGAATGTGGCACTGTGGGTTAATGCGCTGGACTGCAAAGTTGGTTTGAAGTGCAAGGTTGGCGGTTCAAGCTAACCAGTCGCTCCTTGAAAATCCTATACAGGGTTGCTATGAGTCAGTACCGACGGGATGGCACTTAGTGACAAAAAGAAAAAGAAGATTGAAAATATTAAAAAAGAAGAAATTAAGTGGCCAAAGTGATTCCTTAAAGGCTAAATGTAAAGTACCATTTAATCCAGAGATGATTTGAAGTTTATGGGGGGCTGTGCATGGGTTAAATGCAAATACTACAGCA
>NW_006412457.1:3772-4739 GCF_000296735.1 Chrysochloris asiatica | reverse complement strand
CATCAATTCTTTATGCTGTGCTTCCTCTTCAAATGGTAGAACATTGACCATTGCTTTTTAGTACAGTGACTCTGTGTATACTGCTCATCTTCTTTTGATGCTTTTTGCATCATTCAATATTTTGCCCACCTTTTATATGTTTTTACTGTTAAGTGCCATTGTGTTGGTTCTGACTAATGGGCACCCTGTATAGGGTTTCCAGGGAGCAACTGGTGGGTTTGAACCACTGACCTTGCAATGAGCAATCCTGTGTTTATCCTGTAGTACCACACTTTTTTGTGCCTCTATATAATCCCCCCAAATAAACAATAAAAAATTGTTTTTTCTCTAACAACATATGTTGTTAAGTGCCTTTTAGTCAGTTCTGAATCATAGCAACCCTGTAAGGAGTTTCTGAGGTTTTTAAATCTTTGCAGAGGCAGAAAGGCTCATCTTTCTCCCAGGGAGTGGCTGGTGGGCTTAAACCCCAGACCTTGTGTTTCGTGGTCCGGTGCTTATTGTATGGAGTTACAGCACTCCCCAACAGGATACATATTTTTAAACATCAGTTTAAATTTAGTTGGGGATATCAGCCTGTATATATTTAAAGTAATAACAGATGAAATTTTATTCCTTCTATCTCATTTTATTTATTTCACTTTATTTTTATGCCTATTTCCTCATTTTTTGTGTTTTGGTCAAGTTGTTTGTTTGTTTTTCCTGCTTGTTAATATGTAAGTTTTCTTTCTATTCTTTTTTTGCTAACAGTAATATTGTTGTTGCTGTTGTTAAGTGTCATCAAACCAATTTCAACTCAGAGCAACTCTATATAGGGTTTCCAAGGAGCGGCTGGTGGGTTCAAACTGATGACCTGTGGTTAGTAGCCGTCCAGTGCTTATCCTACAGCGCTACACCAGAACCCTATTGCCAGTCATATTGAGATTCAGTTCATTCATTTAAAGGATACAAGTCACTGACTGAATTTATT
>NW_006412457.1:0-1541 GCF_000296735.1 Chrysochloris asiatica | reverse complement strand
TTTTTTTTTTTTTTATGAACATAAACACAATCTCCAGATGGACATTTGTTGTTCAGCTGATGTTCTGCTGCCCTTCTGCCAGTGCCCTGTCAGGTCAGGGACAGGGGGCACCACCCATCTGCTCAGCTTTTCCCTTGCCTCTTGGGGCCTGGGGAACCAGGCAGGGCCATAGCGGTTAGTGTTAACCTTCCTTCAGGGTCCACAGACCACTTCAGGCCAAGCTCTGCCCAAACCCACAGCTCCAAAGTCCTTGGCTGGGGCTCTGCAGCCAGTCCTCAGGCTCTCCCAGCTTGAGGGGCAAGAAGCACCCACCAGTCCTCTCCTCTCTTCTGACAGCTGGCTGTGGGCACGGCCACCTGTAGTTCTGAGTGCTGGAGAAGATAGTGGACGCGAAGGGAGCATGGTGAAGCCAACACCTCCATTCAGAGCAGTATTATGACCACCTCAAAAAAATCTTAAGTATTGATTGGGCAGCACGTTGCTTACGTTATTTTGTTTAACAGTTAAGTATAGGAAGGATCTCGATGAGTCAGAATCAACTCAGTGGAAATGAGCCATTATTACTTAACTTGTACAAATGAAGCAGACATCGGGGAATTCAGTAACTTACCGAGGATCACATACTAACAGTGGTAGAATTAGCTGTCTAACACTGATTGCTTTTCAGGTCTCCACATCTCTTTGTTAGAAAAGTGAACTGGAGAACTGGAGACGAGCTTTAGTATTAGCTGTTCTGTTTTGTTGTTCTCCAGAGAACTCCTAGTGTAGCGCTGTAGGATCAGCATCTGACTGTTAACCACAAGGTCGGCAGTTCAAATCCACCAGCGAATCCTTGGAAACTCTACAGATAGGATTGCTCTGAGTCAGAACCTACTCAACAGCATTTAGTGACAACATCAAAGCAGTCCTGGAGTCCTGGTGTGGTGCTGTAGGATAAGCACTATACTATTTACTGCAAGTTGATGGTTCAAGTCCACCAGCCAAGGTTGATGATTCAACTCCACCAAGAAACCCTATATGTAGGGTCACTATGAGTAGGAACTGACTTGGCAGCACTTAACAGCAACAACAAAGACATCCTAGTATGGGACTGTAGGGTAAGCATTGGCCCACTAACCACAAGTTGACCATTCTAACCCACCACTCCTCAGAAACCCTATACAGGATCACTGTTAGCCAGAACTGACTTGATGGCACTTGACAACAACAACAATGTCCTCACAGTTACAAACCCCGTAGGAGATTTGAAGAAAATGATGGTGTGATGGACGGATGGAATTTAAATTGAGAGCTTTCATTCTTTTTTTTTTTTAATGTTTTCTTTTGAATTATGTGATAGTTTACATGAGAGAACATTAGTTTTACATTCACCTATTGTATATCCTTTCAGTGTCATGGTTACAATCCCCTCCATGCATCATCAACCAACCAAAGGGTGTACCTCACAAGCCTGCCCCCAGTTGTCAGCACACAACCCCTCTCCCTCTCAGGGTCTAGAGTCACCAGCTGCTCCATCTCTCCATGTCATTGTCTCTGCCTCC
>NW_006412456.1:7114-8576 GCF_000296735.1 Chrysochloris asiatica | reverse complement strand
CAGAGGGTTGCTATGAGCCAGAACTGACTTGATGGCACTTAACAACAACAACAATGCCTAGGGTATCTTCCTTTATGTGTTCCATTTCATTCTTGTCTTCCAATTTTCCTACATTCATACTTCATGCCTTTCTTATTCTAATTATTAATAACTGTTTTCAGCTGTTTCTTCTCATTTTGAATTGTGTCCCATCAGCAAATGAAGGTCTCAAAAGCTTTTCTCCATTTATGTTATTAAGGTCAACTCTACTTTGTAAAGACAGCTTTTCTCCAGTCATATTTTGAGTGCCTTTCAACTTGAGGTATTCATCTTCTGGAACTATATCTGACAATGTTCTGCTGCTATTTATAAAGTTGTCAGTGGCTAATGCTTCAGAAGTGGTCTGCCTCAAACATCTTTCTAGTCAGTCTTAGTCTGGAAGCTCTGCTGAAACATATCCACCAGGTTTAAATACTGATGACCTAGCTTTCAGTATCACAGCAATACACAAGCCACCAAAACAACAGACAAGTGGTGGATTGTTTGATATGATGCTGGAAAATGAGTCACCTACATTGGAAGGCAATACACAATAGCTACAACATTGGGCGCAAACATACCAGTGATCATAAAGATAAATCAGGAGTGGGCAATGTTTTGTTCTGTAGTACATATGGTTGCCAGGCGTTGGAATTAACAACAATCCCTTGCATTACAACAGAGTACCATAGAGTTTAGGAGAGGCTAGCAAGCCAGACTCCATTTCTACCCCTACACACCTCTCCTGGAGGAAGAGAATGAAGTTGTTGTTGTTATGTGCCGTGGAGTTGGTTGCGACTCATAGAGACCCTGTACAGGGTTTCCGAGGCTGGAAATCTTTACGAGAGCAGAAAGCCTCATCTTTGTCCCACAGAACAACTGGTAGTTTCAAACCGCTGACCATGAGATTAGCAGCCCAAAACGTAACCACTGAGCTACCAGAGCTTGTTTGTATTAATAATGAGGATGTCAAAAGCAAGGAGTGTGCATTAGGACCGAAGCTCACTTTGCTTTTTGACAAGAAGCAGGTTTTTCCTCTGGACAAGTCAGCTATGCAAAGTGTACCTAGGGCAGAAACTATGGAAGTTTTTAAAAATGAATAGAATTAAAATCCAGGAACATGGTAGAAACAGAAAAATGCAAAATGCAGTGATATGCCTACTGCTATTGAAGGATTTGCAAAAACTTGTACTGATAGTGAGGGATCTTATCATTACCCCTAGGGCCAGGATGTAGTCATTTCCTCCACAGGAATGTGATGGTATCTCTGGTAACTTGGCTCTGAAACAATGCTTAGAAACAACGGAGACATGGAAAAAAGTATTTCTAATTTTTGAATACTGACAACAAACCTTTTGAATTTTGGACTGTTTTCCTAATTTAGGTACTGTTTTGTTTGCTTATTTTATTTATTTATTTATTTATTTATTTATTTATTTATTTA
>NW_006412456.1:1281-6374 GCF_000296735.1 Chrysochloris asiatica | reverse complement strand
TTAGCAACAACAGTTGTAGGATTCAAACTAGTTTCATGGCTCCAGAGTCCAAGTTCTTAAACCATTCCCCAAGCCATCTATTGACATTCTAGGAGAAAATAACTACTTATAGCAAAGAGGGTCAGTGAAATAGAGGAAGACCCTCAATAAGACAGAGAGACAGAGTGACTGCAACAAGGGCTCAAGCATAGTGACAATTATGAAGATGGCACAGAACTGGACAGTGTTTCATTCTGTTGTACATAGGGTTGTTATGAGTTGGAACTGACTTAATGACTTCTAACAACAACAGGCATCTATATCTATATAAGGAAGAAGTACTGCCAGAAGGCTCCTAGTGTGGTGCTGTGGGTTAATGCACCAGATTGCAAAGCTGTTTGAACTTCAGGGTCAGTGGTTCAAGCTCACCAGTCACTCCTTGGAAATCTTATACAGGGTGGCACTTAACAACAACATATGTATATATACACACATAGACTTATATATCTCATGTATATCACAGAAATACATTAATGAATCCAAAAGTATTGCTATTGGTGGTGGTGGTGGTTATGTGCCATGGAGTCTGTTCCAACTCATAGTGACCTTGTACAGGGTTTCCAAGGCTATAAATCTTTACAGGAGCAGAAATCTTCATCTTTCTCCTGTGGAACAACTGGTAGTTTCAAACTGCCAACCTTGAGATTAGCAGCCTGATTGGTAACCACTTCGCTACCAGAGCTCCTTTTTGTATGTTGTTGTTGTTAAATGCTGTAGAGTTGGTTCCAACCCATAGAGGCCCTGAACAGGGTTTCTGAGGCTGTAAATCTTTATGGGAGCAGAAAGCCTTATTTTTCTTCCACAGAACAGCTGGTAGTTTCGAACTGCTGACCTTGCAGTTCACAGCCCAATTCGTAGCCCCTACGCTACCAGTATACTCACCTTAAAAATTACCACTTATGCAGACAAGAGTCAAAAAGCACCCTTTGTTCTTTAGTGAAGAGAAACACTGTAGAAGAACAATATCCATACTATTATAAACACAAAGAAATTATACCACAACCCCTGAATGAAAGTAATGTAGAAAGCTTTGTTTCCAGTTCAGAGCAAAACAACAAATAAAACTATAACTCCGTAAACACAATGGATGTTGTTAAAACAAGAATCACAGCAGCATCTCCTCTTAATAAATTAATTGGTATGACCAAAACAAAGCAAAACAAACCAATGGCTTCAGAGGGGATCAGCTGGGGTAGTTAACGTCAAAGCAAAGAAGTCAGCTCAGATTATGATGACTGCCCTTTTGGATTTCAAAGGGATAATCTTGATAGATTTTCCTGAAGGACAGAAGATGATCATGTGAAATTATTAGGAAGAAATTTTAAAGAAAATTGAAAACTGCTTTAACGATAAGAAGGCTAGGAAAATAGCACCAATACATTTTTTTCCCATCACACAATGTTCCTGCTCATTCTTTGAGGGTAACAAGGACTGAGCTATGAGAATTTTATTGAGAAACCTTACCTTATCCACCCTATAGTCCTGGTTGTCTTCCCCTTTAGACTTTTTTATATTTTATTTCCCCTAAACTCAAGAACAATTAAAAGGAGCATGATTTAAGGATCCCTTGAGGATGCCAAAACTGCCATTTGAAATGGTATGGTGTGTTGTGGTGCTGTGGAGTAATGCACTGGACTGCAAAGTTGGTTTGAAACACATGGTCAGCATTTCAAGCTTACCAGCTGTTTCTTGGAAATACAGGGTCACAATGGGTCAAAATCGACTCAACGGCACTTAACAACAACAACAACAAATTGAAGAGAGCAGAATTCTTTGGGGAAGGGTTGTTGTTGTTGTTGAGTGTGGTCGAGTTGGTTCTGACCCATAGCGACCCCTTTATAGGGTTTCCGAGGAGCAGCAGGTGAGCTTGAACTGACGACCTTGCAGTTCAAACGGCTTTGCAGTCTGGGGAAGGGTTGTTGTTGTTGTTGCTACTGAGAAACAATAGCGTCATGTTGTTGTTAAGTGCTGTTGAGTCGGTTCCGACCCATAGTGTTCTGTTTAATAAAGGTTTATATGATGTTGCAAGGAGTTCTGGTAGCATAGTGGTTACGAAACGGGCTGCTAACCTTAAGGTCAGCAGTTCAAAACTACCAGCCATTTCGTGGAAGAAAGATGAGGCTTTCTGCTCCCGTAAAGATTTACAGCCTTAGAAACTCTGTGCAGGGTCACTATGAGCCAGAACTGACTCCACAGTATTTAACAACAACAACATAATGTTGTACCAATAACTTTTTATTTAACCTCATATGCTTATCAGAATGCTAAAGGAACTTATATTCATCTTCACATTCTGCTGCAGAAGATCATTCTTTTTATTAGTTATTGTCAACAACTTGTACACTATTTTCAATAGGTTACAGATATTAAGAATTATCCTCATTCTCTAAGTTTAGAATTGACATCATTTGTGTGACATTGGGCAGGTGGATTAACTTTTCTAATCCTGTCTTCTCCTTGTGTATAGGACTCTGCTTCCATGTCTGTTCTTCTCTTTGATATTAGCCACACGAAAGGGATTAGAATTAGGATTTACCTAAAATTTACAACCAAAGCACTTGGCATAATTGAGTCTTCTCACTGAGATGTAGGTCTGACTTAATTTTTGTCAGCTAGAGTCTTTCTCAGAAATTACTTCTATTTGCAGTTCTTCAGAAAATCTTCACTAGTTCTTACTAAGTCAAGATTGCAAAAAAAAAAAAAAAAAAACTAGTTCTTACTAAGTCAAGATTGCAAAAAAAAAAAAAAAATTTTTTGCAGGTTGTAGAAACATCTACTTGCACTGTGGTTGCCAATTTCCAAAGATAACCTTATAGCCAAAACTCTAAACAATAAGAGTTAATTTGAAACAACTTTTGTAAATGTCTACCAATCAAATGCTTGCACAGCAAAGTTCTTTTTAGGACCAAACTTTGCAGTTCCAAATGAAACTGCAAAATTTGGTCCTAAAAAAGAACTCCGTTGCCTCCCTGTACTTTGGAGCACCTAGTTTCACTTTGGAGGCCTGGTGTGGCACTTTAGGATAAGCATTTAACCTCAAGGTTGGTTTAAACCACAAGGTTAGCGATTCAAACTCACCAGCCACTCTTCTATACAGGCTTGCTATGAGTTGGAACATACTTTACTGCACTTAATAACAAAAGTTTCATTTTGGAACTCTATATTTCCTAGTCCCTAAAGCTTTTATTCCTTCATGAAACCCTTTGATTTAATTTGAACAGACTTTTCTTTGTTCTGAAACTTTTGTTGGTGCCAGAAGTGGGATTCAAAGCTGTCTTATCTTCAATGACTCCGAGAACTTAAAGACCCAAAGTTATGATATCAGCATAAACTCCCTGAGCTCATTTGTCTTGATGAACTCTTGAGTGCCAAAAAGGTAAAGACTCTTGAATTACAACTCTGCCTTCTTGGGACCTACAGAATGATTTAGTTTTGTTTTGTTCTTTCAAGAATAAACTTTGCACATGGCAGTAGTTTTTCAAACTGTATACTGAGCAAATGATTGGAGAAGCTGTGCTATCTGAAGAAGAATACAGCATCAGGATTGGAGGAAAACTTGTTAGCAATCTGCAATATGCAGATCACATAATCTTCCTTATTTAAAATTATGAAGACCTGAGTACTTACTCATAAATATCTAAGAAGACAGATTTTGGTATGGATTGCACCTTAACATAAAGAAAACAAAGTTCCTCACAACTGAATCAATAAATGGAGACGGTATTGATGTTGTCAAGTAACTCATTTTACTTGGATCCACCATCAATATCCATGGAAGCAGCAATCAAGAAATCAAATGGAAACTCTGCTGCAGAAGATCTCTTCAGTTTTTTTTTTTTATTTTTCAAAAGCATACAAAAGCTGTATAATGAATAACAAAGACTGAAGATGAAGTTATCCTTTGAATTATGATGTTGGCAAAGAATACTGGGTATACTATGGACTGTCAGAAGAACAAAGAAATCTGTCTTGGATGAAGTGCAACCAGAATGTTCCTTTGAAGGGAAGATGGTGAGACTTCGTTTCATGTACTTTGGACTTGTTATCAGGAGGGACCAGTCTCTGGAGAAAGATATTATGTTTGGTAAAGTACAGAGTAAGTGAACACAATAACAACTTTCAGTGAGTTGCAGTGACACAGTGCCTGCAACGATAAGCTCAAACATAACAAAGATTATGAGGATAATGTAGGATTCAAGAACAAGTTTCAGAGTCTCTTCTGACATTCATTGTAATCTTTCTTTCTTTCTTGTCTTTTTAATGACTTTTTGCTTTCTTTCTGTATGATATTCTTGATGTCATCCCACAACTCTTCTGCTCTTTGGTCATTAGTGCTTAGTACATCAAATATGTTCTTGGAATAATCTCTAAATTCAGGTGGTGTCGGGGACTGGCCTCAACATAGGGGTTCAGTTCAAGAGGAGGAGATACCTGGCGGCGATAGAGATAACAAAAGAGACACAGAGATGCAAAGAGAGAGATAAAGAGACACTCTGAAACCAGAGTGAATGCTGGACTGGCATCAGGCACATCCTGCGTTGCAAACATCTCAGCCATGAAGGCTGTAATATCCTGCATAGTAAACATCTTAGCTAAATATGCAGTATGGTTGCAAGGCTGGACTGTGCCCCCTGCATGCTGTAACGCATGCCTTGTCAGTCGTAATGCACCTGGATTTGTTCTTCGCCTTCCTTTTATTTAGGGGAGGTACTTTACACAAAGCTAGGAGGGACCAAAACAAGGTACAGCTGTCAATCTTACTTTTCTAGACATTCAGGCAACTTTACATCATACTTCGCTGGTTCGAATCCCAGGACCGCAACTTGGTTTCTCAGGCTCAATTAACATATCTATAGCTCCTGATCTCAGTTGGGGGAAGGTGAGAGGTAAGGACAAAAGCTTGGGCGGAGTCCCGCTGTTTCGGCTTCCTGAGCCAGGTTTTCAGGAACGTGGCTGAAAAGCTAACATTTGGGAGAGATTCAGGGAAGATGGCTTTTTTGTCTGTAGAACAAAGAACTGCGAAGTAGCTAAGATATTTTTAGTTAATCCTTTGG
>NW_006412456.1:0-687 GCF_000296735.1 Chrysochloris asiatica | reverse complement strand
TGTGTATAGTTGTTTCTTATGTTGTCTAAAAAAGGTATTTGCAATAAATAAGTAATTGGTCTTACAAAATTCTGTTATGTGATCTCCAGCATCATGTCTATCACCAAAGCCATATTATCCAACTATTTACTCTTCCTCTTTGTTTCTAACCCTCATTCAAATCACCAGTAATTATCAATACATCTTGATTGCATGTTTGACCAATTTCAGACTGAAGAAGTTGGTAGAATTCATAAACAGCAGTACCACAAAACATACATAACAAATGGAAGAAACTCAATAGATTTCTTTAAGAAATTATTTGATATGGCCAAAGTTCTTATTTGCTTCAATTAAAAGTTATATAGTCATTAAGAAGACACCAAAGAAGGAAAAGATCAAACTGGATGTCAGAAGCGACACTGAAACTTGCTCTCCAGTGAAGAGATGCTAAAACAAATGGAAGAAATGAGGAAGTACAAGAGCTGAATAGAAAATTTTGAAGGTCAGCTTGAGAAGACAAAGTCAAATATTACAACAAAATGAGCAAAGATCTGGAGTCAGAAAACCAAAAAGGAAGAATAATCTCAGAATTTCTCAAGCTGGGGACACTGAACAAAAATTCAAGCCTTGACTTTCATTATTCAAGAATTCTCTGGGCAAATTATTGAATGATGCAGAAAGCATCAAAAGAAGATGGAAGGAATG
>NW_006412455.1:2273-8426 GCF_000296735.1 Chrysochloris asiatica | reverse complement strand
CAACGGTCAAACATCATCACTCATATTTTAGACATATTATCAGGAAGGAAGAAGAACATTTTAGACATATTATCAGTCCTTGGAGAAGAACATCATACTTGGTAAGGTAGAAGGACAGAGAAAAAGAGCGACACTCCCAAAAAGATGGACTGACTCAGTGGCCAATTGTGAGGATGGCACCGGATCAGGTGTTTCATTCTGTTATACATAGGGTGGCTATGTGTCGGAACCAACTCGATGGCTCCTAACAACAACTAACAACATAATAATGTTTTTCATGTAGAAATATATCTAAAGTTATTTTTAGATAATTGTAGATATACACACCAATTTAGTTAAATACACCTTTTGGTGTATATATTTTCACTAACAATGTGTCTATGTAAGAAGCCCTGGTAGTGTAGTGGGTTATGCATTGGACCGTTAACCTCAAGGTTAGCAGGATGAATCCAGTGGCTGCTCCACAGAGAAAGATGTGACTTTTTTTTTTTTTTTTGCTTTGGAAAATAATTGTTGTTACAAAAATTATATTCTTTACATTAACGTCTGATTGGTTTGGTGGTGGTGGTGGTTCTGTTCCATGGAGTCGCTTCCTACTCAGTGCATAGGGTTTCTGAGGCTGTAAATCTTTGTGGGAACAGAAAGGCTCATCTTTCTTCCACAGAACGGCCAGAAGTTTTGAACTGCTGGTTTAGCAGTGTGATTTAAAAATAACCAGTATTTTAAATTTCAAATATGTTAAAGATTTATAGGCAAGACCCACAAAATTAAGAATTCTTTGGGGTCCTCAATTATTTTTAGTGCAAAGAGGCTCAGAGACCAAAAAAATTGAGAATACTAATCCATATTATTGGGAGCGTGGTGGCTCCATATAATAAGCACGGGACTAGGACCCACAGGCCTGTGGTTCAAGCCCACTTAGCTGCTCTGTGGGGGAAAGGAGAGGCTTTCTGTTCCCGCAAAGATTTGAAGCCTCAAAAAACCCTATGTAGGGTTGAGACGGCACTCAACAACAACAACAACTACAGCAAATTTATTATGTGTCCTGAACACATGATAGCACGTAATTGGCTCTACGGGCTCTGGATTCAGATTGCCAAGGTTCAGAACCAGCTATGTGTGACCTGAGGGAGAGAATTTAAACTCTTTAAATTTCAGTCTCCCCATCTATAAACAAGGGGGCTTGTTTCAAGGAGTAAATTAGATACTGCTTAGAAAGTCTGCCGCATGCTGAGGGCGTTCATTTAATGTAAGCTCTCAGGAAAGCCTACACGGAGTTGCTAAGAGTCGGAACCACTTCGTTGGCACTTAACAATAGCAATATCGATATTTATTAAGGAAACCTGTTGGAGCCGTAGAATAAGCACTGGACTGCTAACAACAAGGTTTGCAGTCTCTGAGAAAGAAAGGAGGTTTTACCCTTCTGTAAAGAGTTTATGTATCTAGGAAATCCTTACACAGGTTCGTTATGAGTTGGAATTGATTCAGTGGCAGTGAATTGGATTGTTTTTATTAAAATAATAAAACAGCCTATTTTAATAAACTGCATGTAAATACTTACACAGTCTTCATCAAAGAGAAAAAAGTAATTTCATTTTGTTGTATTAGAATGTAAAATTTTCTGCCATCACTTGTTTTTTATTTTTATTTTTGTTTTTTTTACCCACTTCTATTTCCTCTCAACATTGTTATGTATTTCTGTGAATATGTATGCTTCTTCTCGATACAACTCCTAGTTGGAAGTAAATTATTATCAATCCTCTGCTTGAAATCTCCTTCTAATGGCTCCTTTGCAATTAGATTAAAACCCAAGCTCTTGTCTAGAGTCAACAAGACACTAATGAAGACTCTGACCTGCCCTTCTGGGCATTTTCTGTGCCCTCATCCTGAATGCCAGAGTTTTGTTTCCAGTTCCTTGTTGCAGAGAATCCAAACTTGCTCTCCTTCAGGTCTTTGCAATTGCCTTCTCTCCAGATCCTTGCCCAACCACCTCATCATCACATAGACCACACAGCCCCTTAGTGAAACCCCACTAACCCCATCCTAGGCAGCACTCCCAATCTGCAACTCAGTGGCAATGGGTTTGCCTAACCTAGGGCACTCATCTTTCAGTACAATATCAGAGAGATTTTGTGATCCAGACAGTTTTCGTTGGTTAATTTTTGGAAGTAGATTGCCAGGACTTTCTTCCTAGTCTATCTTAATTTGGAAGCTTCACTGAAACCTGTCCACCTGCTCCTAGTTGAGATACCAGTGGTACACCTTCCAACATTATAGCAACACGTAAGCCATCACGGAGCAACAAATTGACAAACAGATGGTGGATTCTGGGTATTTGGAATCCTGGTGTGGTGTTGTTGGATAAGCGCTGGACTGCTAACCACAAGGTAGGTGGTTCAAAACCACAAATTGCTCCTTGGAAACCCTATACAGGGTTTCAGTGAGTCAGAACTGACTCAAGGGCACGTGATGACAACTGTATTTCCTAAAATAATGCTATTTATTTGTGTTTTGTGTACATGTTCATTATCTGTCTTTAACCTGCCCAACCAGAACAGGAATTTCGTGAGAATAAGGGCCTTACCTTCCCTTTTTAACCCTATATTCTCAAGATAATTACAAAATAGCTGCAACAGTACATTGGCAAGGAACTGCCACAACTTCAAGCTGGATTCAGATGAGGTTGTGGAACAAGGAATATTATTGCTGATGGATCTTGGCTGAAAGCAGATAATACCAGAAAGATGTTTACCTGTGCTTTATTGACTATGCAAAAGCTTTCAACTGTGTGAATCATGACAAGTTTCGATGACATTATGGAGAATGTATGTTCTAGAACACTTGGTTGTGCTCATGAGGAACCTGTGCATAGATCAAAAGGCAGTTGTTTGAACAGAACAAGGGGATGCTAAATGGTTTGAAATTGGTGTGTGCCAGGGTTTTATTCTTTCATCATACTTATTAAATCTGTATGTTGAGCAAATAATTCGAGAAGCTGGATTATATGAAAATGAACATGGCATCATGATTGGAGGAAAACTCATTAACAACCTGCGATATGCAGATGATACAACCTTGCTTGCTGAAAGGTAATAGGACTTAAAACACTGTTGAAGATCAAAGGTCATAATCGCTGGTATGGGTTGCACCTTAATGTAAAGAAAATAAACATTCTCACCAATAAATAGCCCAATAAATAACATCCATATAAATGGAGAAAAGATTGAACTTGTCAAATACTTCATTTTTCTTGGGGATCCACTATCAACACTCATGGAAACAGCCATCAAGAATCAAACAACAAATTGCATTAAGCAAATCTGCTGCACAAGAACTCTTTAGAGTGTTGAAGAGAAAAGTTGTCAGTTTGAGGTCTAAGGTGTGCTTGATCCAAGCCATGGTATTTTCAATAGATTCATATGCATGTCAAAGTTGAACAGTGAATAAGGAAGAATTGATGCATTCAAATTATGGTATTGGAGAAGAATGTTAAAAGTACCATGGACTGCTAGGAGAACTAACAAATTTGTGTTGGAAGAAGCAGTCAGAATGCTCCTTAGAAGCCAGGTTGACAAGACTTCAACTCTAATACTTTGGACATATTATCAGGAGGGACCAGTTCCTGGAGAAGGATATCATATTTGGTAAAGTGCAGGGCTGGCAAAAAAGAGGAAGACACCCAATGAGATAGACTGACCCAGCGGCAGCAGCAATGGGCTCAAACGTAACAATGATTGTGAGGTTGGCACAGTACTGGGCAGTATTTCATTCTGTTGTGCATAAGGTTGCTATGAGTCAGAACTGATTCGACGGCACCTAACGACAACAGCAAGAATTCCCAATGTGTAGAACAGTTTCAGGGAGGTAGTGCTCAAAAAACACCCTTGAGTTATTGCTAGCAGAGGCAAAAAGAATGATGCGTTGAGTAGGAGGAATCTGGACAAACACTTCAGTCAAGGATCAATTTAGTTGATAACAGTGGAGGAAGTGCTTCATAAATTATTTCTCAGTTTATAAATAACCTGAAAGGGAAACTTAAGCAAAATCTCCAACTATGATGACCCATAAACGTACAATGTCTCTTCTCTCTTCTGTATAAACTTACATGTCCTCAGTTTTACATATATGTACATTCACCAGGACACATTGATGGATATTCAGAAGCATGTTTTCAATTAAAACATACATCAACATTTGTGAATATTTTTCTTTTTAAAATTTTTTCCTCTTCCTTTCCTAAAATGCTGTCAACTCCTTTTTCTGCTCCTTTGAGATTTATGAGTTTAAAAAACAAATTTAAATTAAGGATTTGTTTTAATTCTCTGGGTGTTCCAGGTGTTGAATTCATGACAGAATGAACTCTAATCGTCTCAGGCAATGTTTCCTCTTTTCTCTCAGCATTCCAGTAAAGCAACCTGTGCCTGCAAAATGATGTCTTCTCTCCAAGAACAATAATAATTGGCTTGCTTTTATAAAGTTTTTTACATACCAATGCAACTTGTCACTGAATACTTTGCAAAGTAAACAAAAGATGCACACTTAAAGTACAGATATTTAAAATACCAGCCAATGTTTCCTTAACTTCCTCCCTCCTGGTAGAGGAGGGGCTCCTGCAATAAATCACTGATTTATACCCTAGCTGGATTTAGAAAGTCTGAAACAGGTTGCAATTCTTTAGCCAAAACCTTTAAAGTAAATTGACTCTATTCTGCTTACAACAGCAAATAGGTGTCAGGAAGCTTGAATAGGACGGGATTATAGGCATATGTTGTATGAATGAGAAAAACTTGACTAGGATCCAGTCATAGACCAATGTTGTGTGCCGTGGTGAACTAGAAAACACAGATCTATCAAAAGGGCAGTCACTACAGTGCTCCATGGTGGACTATGTGTGGTCTGGCCTTCTAAGTTCTCAAGAAAACCTAAATAACCAGATATTTATATACACAACTCCCCAATTTTTTAATGCTAGCTCATATTCTTATTTGGAGTTTGTTATTGTTTTTCTTTTTTTTTTTGTTATTGTTTTTACTGTGATCTGTGTGAAGGTTTACAGAGCAAATTAGTTTTCCAACCAACAATTCATGCACATTTTGTTTCAAGACATTGATTGCAGTCCCCACAATGTAACATCATTTGTCTCTTTGTTGTTAAGGTGTTGAAGTTTTCTAACATTTTAGATATTAGTTCCTTGTCTGATGTGTCTTTGCTAAAAAATTTTTCTCCAATACGTAGTTCTTTTTTTACTCGTTTGGTGAAAGTTTTTGATGTACTTAAGTGTTTAATTTTTAGGAGAGCCCATTCGTCTAATTTGTTTTCTGCTGTTTGATTTTTTAAATTTATGTTGAATAGTGTATGTGCCATGAATTATGGTCCCTAAATGTGTCCAAGGAGTCCTGGTGTGGTGCTGTTCAAACCTCCCAGCTGGTATTTGGAGACCCCATACAGGGTTTCAATCAGTAGGAACCAACTCGATGACATTTAACCACAAGTTTGTCTTTATTTTTTTCTCTGATTATCGTTTATAGCTTTTGGGTTTACACTTAGGTCTTTGATCCATCAGGAGTTAGTTTTTGTCCAACATACATACAAATCTATTGAAAATACCAATGCTTGGGTCAAGTACACCTTAATCCTCAAACTGATATCTTTGCTCAACTCTTAAAAAAGTTCTTGTGTAGCAGATCTGCCTAATGCAATACATTTGATTTCCTGGCTGCTGCTTCCGTGAGTACTGATAATGGATTCAAATGAAATAAAGTCTTTGACAATTTTAATCTTTTCTCCATTTATCATGATGACATCATGATAAATCTTTTCATGGTCTAGTTGTGAGGATTTTTGTTTTCTTTTCATCGAGGTGGAATCCATACTAAATGCTGTGATTTTTAATCTTCATCAGTAAGTATTTTAAGTCTTCTTCACTTCCAGCATGCAGGTTGTATCATCTACATATCATACATTGCTAATGAGTCTTCCTCCAATCCTGCTGCCACATTCTTCTTCATATAAGCTAGTGTCTTGGATTATTTGCTCAACATACAGATTAAATAAGTATCATGAAAGAATACAACCCTGGCACATATTTCCTGATTTTAAACCATTCAGTATCCACTTGTTCTGTTCCAATGACTACCTCTTGGTCTATGTACA